>NW_020524515.1:0-39746 GCF_003368295.1 Carassius auratus
AAGCTGCCTTTAAGGTCAACGCTTCGATGCTCGTGTGTTTTTGTGTGGAGAAAATGGCCGGAAAACATGGCTAGATGTCATTTCATCTTTTTTGTAGTGCACAAATGGTATAAAGTGCTTTGTTAGCAAACTGCTGCCCTCACTCAAATCTCATTTGTGACTTGTTGGTGAGTGTTTTAAAACAAAACATAGCTTAAACAATACAAAAAGCGTAGCTTTCCACTTTGAAACTTCGCAGTTTTAAAACGCTTGACGAAACCCATCTGTCATGCTGCTGTGAAGTCTTTTTCTATGCTTAGTCTGCACAACTAATTCAGCTGATTATGTGTTCATACCATCACCTTGCTGTGATGAAAATTATCACTCGTTAAATTACCACTACATATATATTCAATTTTCAATGACCTGTATTTCACTAGCATCTCAAAAATGTCTTTGTAGTGAGCCTTATCGATTTCCAAAAATACGTTATTACAAAAGAAAGGGCAGGTATTGATTTTTCTCCTGTGAAAATAATGTAACATTTAGCCGTTTGTAAACAGAATTAACCTGGTATCACTGGGATATCCATGGGAAGTGACACTTGCACTGTCACATTAATAACCGTACAGATGGAGTGTCACTGCGTGATCCCGAGGTCATGAATTGTCATTATTGTCAGATCTTCTGAGTGTTCGTCGGAGAGTGTGTGCATCTGGGTCATTTCAGCTGTGTTATATATTTAAGTCCGACATAATCAGAATTAATCACATGAATGCGTTCGTTGATTCTTTTTGTCCATCGTTGTGAAGAGCGGCATTTTACATTCTGCAACCATTTTTTTCTTGAAATTAGTGTTGTTTCTAGTAAATTCCATTTGTATATAATGGAAAAGCATTGTATTATATAAAATAATATTTTATACATTTATCACACCCTATTAAACTATTTATTCATATTATGTTGCTCTCTCGAATACCTGAATTCATGACAATTTTAATAAAAAAAAAATCTTTTTTTTTTTTTTTTCTGATCAGATATCCTGATGCATTCAAAAGTCAACTGCATAATATTTATGGTAGCTATTTTTTAGTAGTGTTATTAAACACGTAATTGTCAGGAACCAGGCAGCCCTAATCGCCCACACCTGTTCACGATCAGCGACCTCATCAAAAGGCAGTATAAAACACTCACCACAGCCCCAGTTCAGCGTCAAGCCTCCAACAGGAAAAGGACCATCGAATCCTAGCTCGCTATCCTCTGAAGCACCGCAGATCCCGTGACGTAAAATTATAACCCACCTTTTAAACACTAACCTCTTGTGTCTTTGTTCTACTGCTCCAGGATTCCTGATTATTACACCTTGGCTGAAATCCCAACGATTCCACGAATCTCCTGTGTTTGCCCTGTATATCCTCCGGTTCTTAGAGCGTTCTGTAAAGAGACAAGGATTAGCGAACTGTGATTGAGTGGTATTGACAAACTCTGCAAAAGATGCACTCACCTTCCTGCACCTCGCACTGTGTGATCAGCACCGCACCTGCACTTGAAAAGCATTGTCTACTTACCCAACTTTCACTATTTGTAAATAAAAGAACTGTGCTTGGATTCAGTTACCTCTGGCTCTCGTCTATGTCCTGATAGTAATTCCGTATAAAAATAATTTTGATTAAGGGCTGTATCGTAAGCTTAAGTAGATAGAAAAACTATTTTTCACTAATTTTGAGAGGACAAGCCCGATAAAAATTGTATAATATAAAAACATAATATTGACATAACTATATATGGAATTATGTTAAATAACACTACAAAAAAAATCTACATAAGCAGCATATAATTTTGCAGTTGAGGTGACTTTTGATGCCATCAGAATCTCATCTGGAGGAAAAAAAGAGAAGAGGATGCCATGATTGACCAATCAGAATCAAGTTTTTCAGATAATTCCATTACAAGTATAAACATATATGATGTAATATAATATATACAATACTTTATATAATAAAATAATTGTCCATTGTACCTATAGTTTCTTGTTAAAATAGTGCAGAATGCAAAAATGGCAGTGGGCAAGTTTTCTCTTTGTTTTCTTATATTTAGTGAGATATTTTTGTATAAAGACTTTACATCAGGGGCTCTTTTGCGATAAAAGTCTTTAAGATTTATATCTTGTACAGTGTTTATTCCTTGATAATTTTACCACTGTTCATCAGTCAAAATAAATATCCAATTGGAGCAGCTTTTCAATAATTGATTGAAAACATGCCTGTTATGAGTAGAGGATGTATTTAGACAATTTTTAAAATGTCATGTAAGCTACTGTATTTCCATTTTCTCTCCAAATAATCCAGTTGCCGCATCTAAAACATGCACACTATGCAACTGCAGCCAAACCACTGAGCGACTGTTGGTCCTCTTCTGTTCTTTGATGTGAGAAGTTGAGGAATGGGGTTAAGTTGTGTTAAAGAATGTGAGGAAATCATAATGAGGCAGACTCTCAGGGAGCGGAAGCGTCAGTGAGCCCTAATTAATGGAGGCAGAGACACTCCTAAAGTCTCCCATTCAGTGCTTCACAATGGGCGTCTCTCTGAAGCAGAACCTGTGGTGGAATATTAAAGAAATGAATGAAAACGGGCGCAACTGCCGGACTCTCTGCCACCCCTGCCCCACCTCCCGTTCCTGTGGCACCCTGGCTCTCATTGTGTGTCTGTTCTCAAGTGTCTCCTCCAATCTTCTAGGGGAGTCCCATTCAGCACAATATGCTTCAGAAGATCCAGCCGCGCCGTTTTGTAAATATGGCCCCGGACAATACACACAAAGCGAAGGCACATTGCCAACAAGTATCCAATTTAGTGGTTAAAAAAATGTTAACTCCTCAAGCTCCTCTTGACTTTTTCAGATGAGGCACGACATGAAGAGGAACAGTGCTGTTGATGCAGAGGCGAGTCGGGTTGCTGGAGAAGTGTGGACCCACCTGTCACTGATTATCCCTCCTGTTAAAGGGTTTAGTCTTGACCTCTCCTCCTCCTATTTGCCCCCATCACTAATCTGTTCATTAACTGCTGGCAACAAAGACTAAGAGTTTTGAAGGGGTCAGTGCAATGTGGTAGTATCCGAGGCAGGGGTATGTGTGAAATATGAACACTGAAGTAACCGTGAATGTGAATACCAGGGACTGTGTGGCCCTCCATAGTACTAGTTGAGAAATGGCTACATCTTGTTAGGGACATATGGCTTTCATTTTGTTCTGTCTTAATAGTGAGTTCCTGTGCTTTTTTAACCATGTGGAGAGCTATAATAAGCAAGAGATCACCTTTGACCCTTACTGTATTATGGTGGGCCTACAACCGAAGAATGTTTAGAGGGCTTCATTATTGTTGAAGGTCAAAGTCCAGTTCTTTGTTTAAAGCAATGCTATGTTGCCTTTAATGCCTTTAAAGTAAAATTTGGAGGTGACATTATAGAATGTATTTTGTGAAAATATAACATAATTTGAAAGTGGCAATTATCATCTAATATTTAGAATTAAGTCTTTTGTACAAAAAAAACTGCCAGTATTGTGAACAAAAACTCACTCGTTTATCCTAAACTACAGGAATATTAAATGAAGAACAAAGAGCCTTTGCTTCAGTGTCCAGCTTCTTAGATTTTTTTTGTTTTAAGATCTTTTTTTTATTGTTTTTAACTGAAAGTCAATCAGATTTATTATGCTGAGCTAAGCTACCCCACTCATTAGTTGGTAAATTGAATTTATTAAAATGAATTTGTAACTTACATTGAAATTATTGAACTGAATTTATAACTACGGAAGAAGAATTTTTATAGAACCACCAAGGCCAAAATAAACAAGATTCTTTCCATATAGATGAAATGATCCTCCTAATCTTCACTTCCCGCCTCGTTGCTTTATTTCCTCAAACTTGCTGTTAGTCATTTTGTAGCCACTGAATCTCCACTGAAACTTTTTTTTTTCTTTTTTTGCTGAGAGAAGAACATTTTACAGTATTTTAATGTCCCCCTTTTTTTGGTCAAATATTTTTTTTTTGCAGATACTACAAAGTGCATGTAAAATTTTGACCACAACTGTGTGTGTGTGTGTGTGTGTGTGTGTGTGTGTGTGTGTGTGTGTGTGTGTGTGTGTGTGTGCGTGTGTGTGTGTGTGTGTGTGTGTGTGTGTGTGTGTGTGGATAGAGTTTTAAAAGGATAATTTCGAAAATAATTTAAGTATATTATTTTAATACTTTCTCTTCATTTGAGAGCTTTAGTAGATTGTGAAATGGATGCAAGTGGTACAGATAAGATATCTTGTTCTAAAGCCTGTATGTAATGTGTTCAAACTAAATTCAACAGAAACCTTATAAAGCCCCCGTCCTATGCTAATAAAAGGTCACCTCAACATGCCTGTACATACGAGTTTCTCTGAGTCATTACATTTGCTTTAACTGTGGGTCAGAGGCGAAAAGGTCAAACCTTGAAATGCTTAATAATTTAATTATGACCAGTGACTGCACTGTGTTTAATTACTAGACATATCAGTGAAGACATTAATAAAACTTAAAATGTTACTATGTTTAATCATTGAGGATTCAATTATTTACACGTGAGTGTCCATTATGTCGGGTGAAAAACAAACACTGGCATTGAATGTCACCTACATGTAATCAAGCAGAATGTCATTAATACATATAATGAATTGAGCATGCATTCTTGTCATCTTTTTGCTACCTTTTCTGCTCTGACAGACACGTTTGGCAGTAATTGTTGTCCAATTTTTCTTGGGGTCATGAATTAATCTACGTCTTTAAGCCTGTCACAAACTAATACACACAACTAAATGACTTTTACAGCTTCCTAGCAAATTAATATGGCAATGACAGCTCTTACATGTTATATTCACCTGAAGGTGAAAAGTTTCTGAATTTAAAGAGCAGGGTAAATTGAACTTGTTTTTTGTCTTCTGGGGAACTATATATATATATATATATATATATATATATATATATATATATATATATATACACACACACACACACACACACACACACACACACATATAAGTAGGCAAAATATACACATCTTCATTCTGTTAAAAGTTTTCACCCCTGGCTCTTAATGCATCGTGTTTCCTTCTGGAGCATCTGTGAGTGTTTGAACCTTCTGTAATAGTTGCCTTTCATTCCTTCAATTGTCTTCAGTGTAAAAAGATGCATCCCAAAATCATACAGTCATTGTTGGAAAGGGTTCAAAAACGCAAAAGATGATGGAAATGTGATTTTAATGTGAAATATCTTCAAATATTTTAAAATTAAAACATTCCGATTTACTCTCCCACTAATTCCGAAGTAACATTTTAAATAATTGAAGGTAAACTTACAAATGACTGCTGCCTTGAATCTTGCACCACTGACATCTTTCCTCCATTTCTTCTCATTCCATCGGTCCAGTAAACAACATCTGCCATTCCATTTGCCCACCTTACACTGTAACCTCTGTCTAGTATAGTTAAGTGAATGCACAATGGAGGGTAATGATCTTCTACTAATGTCTGCTATTACCAGCACTCTCACAGTGATAGATTAGAGTAGATACCTTGTATATTTTCCCAAGGCCGCTGTTGTCTAATGTGCTTGCATTGATGTTTTTCATAGAACGTTTTGCTTTTTGGTCTTTTATTTTCCTGTTGTTTATTTAAGGTTTTAATCAATGAACTGAATTAGGATGCTTGCAATGGAATTCAAACAGTTCTCTCAGGACATCCATATTTTTCATAGTATAGGCTTGGGCTGTGTTAAGCTGTTGATAAAGATAATTGCCCTTGATCCCTGGCTGCATTTGCTTTGTAAGTATGCCACTGTGGCCAAGCCATAGATCAGCCTCTTACATGCAGATAAGGGCTGGATCGATATGACACTACATCCTGAACCCGAGACCTCAGGTCAATACCCCTTAAATCAGTGCACTCAGAATTAGCCGTCATCAGCCTCAGTTAATGGAGATGCTTCATCCATGCCGGTGAACTGAATGGCAGTGGCTTTTTTTGCTTTGTTGCAAGCCAGGGCTTGTCTTGTGTTGTAGCAGCCCTCCCAGAATGCAGTGTTCACATTTGAATTCTGATTTAGCATTTTTTTTTTTTAGTTTGTTTGTTTTAGCTGTCATAGCATTTCCGTTTAAGTGGGTTCTGTGTCTCATCTGAGTTTTGCATCTATTTTTTCCCACGAAAACAAGTTGAAAATGTTTTCATTGTGGCTCCAAGCATGTTTTTAGGGAAGTAATATTAAATTCAAAATATGATGGGCTCTTTGAACTCATTTACTCATGGTTACTGTTTAATCCACAGGCGTTTCATTTACACTGGCAGTCTGAGGGATATTGTTTCACTGAGGAGATCATTGACTAAAACACTTTGCATTCCATTCACTGTATGTAAGTCATTTTCAGAGGTTATAACCCAGAGTCGGTGAAGGAGGACACGATTGCCTTTATGGTCTGAATCAAAAAGCATGTTCAAGTTTCATGACCGGTAATATTTTACTGTTCTGTGTAAAATAAGTTTTGTACTTACAAACGCATTTACACTTTATTTTATTTTATTATTATTTGACATTTTTGGGAATGCATAAAGCTTTTTTTATATATATATATTTTTCAAAAGTCATCGGTATTCTCGTTGCAACTGATCAACAAGTGCACAGGATTATTCCAGTCTCACCGCTAGACTTCCCTGCAGTGAGCAGATCAGAGAGCAGCCATGCGAACCCTGCTGCTGCTAAAACTGACCATCACAATCCCAGCCACAGCTGAGACTTTAACTGAGCAGCACAAACTGTTTTCTCAACAAAGGGATTGGCTCAAACAAATGTCATAAGCCTTTAATGAGAGAGCTGATCTCACTAAAACCTACTTCTATTCACAGGCCCTATAGCCATTGGAGTCATTGAGACTAAACAGAGGCTCTCTCTTAGGAACCCACTGCAGCCAAGCCACATGACAATGCAGGTCAATTAATTGGTTAAAAAAGTGGGAATCCAATTAATGTGTATCAAGCTGACATTTTTGCATGATGATAGCTCATTAGTGGGGTGTTTTGCTGGATTATCCCCCCCTCATTAAAAGGCTGTCTTTCTCAGTAGGGTTTTAGGCAGCAGGGAGGGGATTCTTTATGCAACAGGTCTGAAACAAAAACTCTATGTTATCCTCATTTAATGGATTTAACGGTGTTGAATTTTTAAATGGCTTGGGCAGATGCCTTTTGACAGGGTACTGCAATTCACATTCACTTTCACACTGTTCCTAAATTACAGAGGGGGGATTAGTGAAAAAGGGAAAGCAACTTTAGTCTACTTTTACCTGTAAATAGTGTGGACCTTTTCAAAAATAAAAAAAATATCCTGCAAAATGAATTGATTTAGCTATATATTTGGTTGTTTTTGTGACATCTTAACATGAAAACCAGCTGTAAAAATTCTGAAACCTACCAATAAACTGCAAACCAATATAGTTGAATACGTCTGAAATAGTATTATACCATATTGAAAAAGAATTGGTATTGAATTGCTGCTAAATTTACTAAGAAAGCTAACTGAGGCCAACATCACAGCGATGTGAAGGATTTTTTTATTTTATTTTCTCTCCTTTACAAACGATTACAATGAAATGGCAAGTAATGCACTGAATTAAACATGAAAACTGTGAAATAGAAAAACTAAAATAGAACTTTCTTGTAAAAGCAGTCATCATTATGTTAAAACGTATTTTTGAGTGCATATTTTGTCAAGTAAATTTATAGTACAGATGTCTCATCAATTTAAATTATACTCCAATCCATTATTGCCCATATTGGACATTTTTTCAAAAATAAAAATGGCATTTTTCACATTTTGCTCAGTTGTTTTTAGTTTGTCTCTGAGCAGAAGATTGATATCCTTGCCAAACTTGTATAGAATAACTTCACTTTAATCTTGTTTGAGGCAAAAATTCAAGTGGAGTGTGTCTAGTTGTTTCCGAGATTACTTCATCTTTCTCTCTGCAGCCACTTTTGTCTTTGTCCTCTGGCATTCAATGTCCCATTACCCTTCACAAGCAGCTAGTTTCTGCTGTTTGCCCGGTGCTTTCCACTGAGGCCAACATCACGACGATGTGTAGGAATGCCTATTCTTTTCCCACATCCCTGCCCTCTTTTACAATCTCTGATTAATTGATGATTATCTGTGGATTGGGCCATTTTTGTTATATTCACCGCCATAAGGAAAGTGTAATATATTAAACTTAGGGTAGACTGTTCCTGTTTGGGTCAAGTGTTTGTTTTGGCCCAGAGTTTTTTGAGGAAAATCCTATGTTTGTGTCATGTGACATGTCCAGGGAGGACAATTAGTCCAAAGTCATGTGGTGTTGAGAAGTTACTGATCTTGGGCACATGATTTAGGTCACCAGGACTAGGTTTAAAGTTCTTGTTCTTAGAAATGGTAAAAAAAAAAAAAAAAAAAAATGGGTGCTTGTTCTATCTTGAACTATCCTGTAAGCTGCCATCAAATCACACCCATAATTCAACCTCTTTGTATATTCATAATTGTTTTAATAAGTTTTTAGTTCCTTTTTCCCCTATTTTTCCATCTTGTTCAACCAACAATCAGTTATCAAATCAAATTGCTTCCAATGGTTTATAATTGAAGTCAGTAATTATAGCCTTAGAACATTCAAATGTAGTTTTGTATATTTGATATGTGCCCTGAACACTGTGCAAAATATAAAACAGAGTGTCTATTTCATGAGGGTATCAAAGTTTAGATTAATTCAGCCTCAAGTCACGGCAAATGTTAATTGTCGACGAGTAATGATGAAGTGGGAAAATAATTAGGAATATGTTAATCATAGTGTTTACTATGCAACCCAAAGCGTCCTAATTTTAGCCTTAGATTGCACTGAATGTTTTTTTCCCTCATACATATTTGGTCATTATTGAAAATGTATAATGTGCAGGAATTTTGTACACCAGTCTATTTTGAGAAAGTAAGCTCTTTTGTGTGTTGTGTTGTGTGTGCAGTAGTAATTGAACTGTGTTGATCCACCAATCCCCTCTTAAAGAGAGTCACATCACAACGTAAAAGACTGCTTCTATTACTTCCTATCTAACCCTTAAGGTCAAACATAGAGCATCGACACATGGTACAATAACATCTGTGATTCTTGTTTTCTACTAAGAATTAAAGGCCATTTAGCCAATTCCAAAACAAAGAGAAGTGATTTAAAGTTTCAAGCTGATGTAATGTAGATGTTATTTATTTTATATGTTCTGTTAATAATGTTGTATGCTATTTATTTCATGTTCTCTATATTTAAGTTTATCCTAAGCAATACTTTTCCTTCCACATTTATTAAATTTATAATGCTTTAGAAAGAATGTGTTCATGATTTAATTATCTTTTATAGGAGAATATTCTTTCAGGGGGAAAAAAATCTTTAAAGAAAGATATTCAGTAAAAACTGACGTTTTTTGTTGCAAGTTGATGCTGTATTTTCTTCCTCTTCTTCTTCTTTGGCAACATTTCCCATTCTTTCATCTCCTAATCATCTATTCTGTGCATCCAGGCGGATACATTGACAAATGTCTCCAACAGTAGGTATTTACCTAGCGTAGATAAAGAATCTAAAGCATTTCCAATACCTACAGCATTAGGCAAATCTATAAATGAAGATTGTTTTTCCCTCTCTGAAACACTTTCTTGTTTATGAATATTAAAGTTAGAATACACTCACACAAATCTAATGGATGTTAGTTATTTTTCAAAGTCTATTTTTCTTATTGAATCTTTTTCTGATTTAGTGCTTCTAAACGTGCTTCAGAACCTTGTTGTTTTATATGCTAAAAAAAAAAAAAGATTTTGTTATATCTGGATGATGTTTTGAGGATTTTAATGCTTTAATTTTTCTTTCAGATGTACTGTAATAGACATGGGATACATCCCACCTATAGGCCCTTCAGACTGGTTGGGTTATAACCCTAAAAGTAACCGCTGTTATTTAATCACACTGTTATTCCTACACAGACTGTATGTATCCATTTCGCAATCAGTTTAGACCCTAGCAACGAGTCTAACAGTGGCCGTGGGGTTAAATCCTTTTCATTCATTCCCTGTAATATACTGAAACACAGTACAGTACGGCAGTGCATCGGGGAGTTTGATTTCAAGCAGATACTGACCCCAACAATGAACAGATTTAATCTGATTTGAAAGCGGCAGTCCCTGTAAAGCAGGGTGCTTGTGCGGGACCAGCCAGTGAGTTTACCCACTCATGCCATCTGTTAAGAGGCTGCTCCAAAGTTCAGCTTGGATTCACAAGCCCCAGGAGTTCTACCAGCTTGCTTACTTCTCCTGTCCGCTGGATCGTGCCGCGTGCACGCATGTGTGTGGGCCATGTTTGTATGTGTGTTCGTGTGTTCATGTGTGCATGTCTGGACCCACCTCTGCTCCACATACCAAACCATTCACACAGGCAGGTAGGAGGCTGGTTGTCTTCAGAACTGGGTAAGCCTACCGTAGCATGGCGTACTGTAGTATATTTGAACCACAGTAGCATTATTGTGAAAGAAAGTTTAGTTTTAGTCGCTTTCAGTGTATTTTTTTGTTGCTCAGGTGGTTTAAATGTATTACACGTTTCACTCTGGTTCTGAGGAACCGCTTTTTTTGTGGCCTTAAGTTCAAAAATCAAAGCAAAGTCTTTCTTTCTTTACCATTCTCTGATGTATAGCGCCACCATCAAGCTGAGACTGACTTATGAAATCTTTGTCAGTGCTTTAAGGCCTTATACTGTATGTCTCAAGTCAGGTTGAGCCTTTAGCCTCCTTTTATATCCTAACCGCTGATAATCACCTCTATTCACAGAGTAGATTTACAGGCACTTCTCTGACGTTATTTAATTTCTGACCGAATTTATTATGCACAAGAAAGTGACTGAGTTTGATTTATTTTTTTTGGAATACTTTCAAGAGATCTGACGCACAAAAAAAAAAAAAAAAAAAATATATATATATATATATATATATATATATATATATATTTTATTTACACTTTTTAAGAGGCAGTCTAGATGCAATTCACTACATTAACAATGAAATAATTTACTTTACATGGATTTATTGCTTTGGAGGATGTACAGATAGGGTTTGAATTATGTGTCTGTGTTGGAAATTCATCTGGATCACGTTAATAAATCAGAATGGATCTAAAACTCTTATGTCTACTTTATCTCTTGTACATAATGTACAAGATAGTACATGCTATCTTTTTTATATATTGCAAACACTTAAAATTAGTGCATTAAGCTCATGATTTAATTCCTATATCTTGGATTCCTTTGACTCTACTCTGGGTTTTAGGGTTAATAGATAATCGCAGACAGCTTGTTGAAAAATGATTTAGTTTGACCCACAAAATCATTTAAAAGTCTAGCCGTACCCGTACATACTTTACTATTGAAATGCTTTGGGGTTGTGTGATTGAATTTCTGACCTTTATGTGAAATGAGCGTGAGAGTTTTTTTCTGTTTTGCCGTAGAGACAAAGCTCTCAACTTGACTCCTGTAATACGCAGCGTGTAAAAGATAAGGGTAGCCATTTTAGACATAGCATTTATGAATGATATGACTCTTGTGTCATGTCAATTTTGTAGGTTATTAATTAAATGCAGAAATGTATATATATATATATAATATATATATATATATATATATATATATGTGTGTGTGTGTGTGTGTGTGTGTGTTATCTAGAAATTCCAACATAATTATTTAAACTTCAGTTTCTAATATTTTTGTACATAATAAATACAAATAATTGGCTTACATTGCACTTGCAATTTTAACTTTCTGCATTATCGCATTGATGTATGTATTTAGTTCTTTAAAGGTACTTACATATTCAATTATTATAAGATAATTCTTATAGGAAAATAGAAAAGAGAGTCAGTAAAGAGTCATTTGTTCAGTAAAGTGTGAGTCACTGGATTGAAGTGTGGAGGGTATGCCTGTAGGAGACGGGATGGCGGGGAAAGTTTGGTAGAGGAACCTGGCAGGGCCCGCCAATCAGTCGCAAAGTTCACATTAAAAAGTGCTGACAGCAGTGGGAGAGAGAGTTCCCACTTTCATCTAGCACGAGACCTCCAGCTAACCTTCACGTCACACTTTTCCTCTCAAGACCTTCTTTCTTTATTAAATTGTGTTGCATCCCACAGTGGAATTCAAGGCACCGTCTGCTTTGTCACTTATCACAAAACTTTTGACTCATTGCATTTTTCATATGAGAAACAATTCATATGATAGCCTTGAAACGGGCCTTCTTATGTTTTCGTACAGCCCACACACACTCGGCACTACAGTTCAAAATCCCTTCGCTTAAATGAGTTTGCTGATCAAAAGCTAGAATCTCTAATGTAAATATATATATATATATATAATATATATATATATATATATAATTATTGTGTATATGTATTTTTTTTAACCATTAGTTTAATCTTTATCTCTTTTTGTCTTGTACACAGCAGAAGTTGTTTGTCTGGTTTGAGTTGTTTTATATCATAATGTACAGTAATTTTCCAGTTGTTTAGTTCAATGTTACTAAAGGCAAGAACAAACAAGAAACTCTGAAAATCTCAAATGTACAATGAAGAGGCCTATGTGTATTATGGTTTATTTATTTATATTTTGAAGTGTATTCCTTTCATTTCTTTCTAAAGGTGATCTTGGCATAACTTACAGTATTTACATACACATTTTTCTAAGATAATGAACTACAAACGATATCACTAAGAGGCCGTTAATGACAATTAATATAAAGTCAATATTATAAAGTACTGTAAATGCATAGTGTAGTATACAGTATGCATATGAAGTCTTGAAACTGTGTCTTGATTTTTTTTAATTCTAAAAGATCTTTCTGTAATTTAAGCAGTCGAATTTGATAAATGAAAAAAATGCATAAATTGTGCTCTGTCGTTCATTTTAATTATGCTTTAAAAGATTTCATCTGCAAGATAACATTCTTGAACTTCAGCCTTTGGCGCTAAAGGTCGATTAGTGTGATCTGCAGGTGAAACTGGTTACCAGCCGGTAACTCTTGGTCACACAGAAATTAGCAAAACACAGTCTTTAGCTGTCCCTTAAGGCTGTATGGAGGGTTATGTCAGTATGCCTATTTATGTATTTTATTTTTTTTTTTTTTTAACTAGGACTATATATGTAATTTATTTTCCTGTTTAACAATGTAATGCTGCTCTGACACAACCAGTATTGAATAAAGCACTACACAAATAAAGGTGAGAAATGTCTTCACTATTTTTGCTAATTAACTTTAAGTTTAAAACTAAAGAAATCATACAGTGAGAGCTAGCATGTTTATTTTACCATAAGCATATTTGAATATAAATGTCTGTTTAGAATGAGCTTAGAATTACTTCAAACCAAGCCAAATATTTTTAAAAAGTATCTACAGAGCTAAACTGATTCATATTATTTTAAGAGATAATGAGAGAAAAGTGGGGAAAAGTTCTGTGCGCTACAATTTTCAGGTCAGTTATTAACAGGACAGGTCTATGAAGTTTTGTTTTTGTCAAGAGTCAGGCGATATATATAATTTTTATAACATTTGCTGCCTAGAAAAACATGATCAGTTAAATATTCATTTTCAAGCGAGAATTTGCGCTAGCGTTTGGTAAAAGGAAATGAATGTTGTTACAGGAAATACTGCCATCTGGTGGTGTAAATACAGTACAGCAACAACACTATATGGCACATACACACTTTTCAGGATTACATATTAAATAACAGTTCAGGTTCAGGATTAAATAATAATTTGTATGATGAATATATACTTTTTTATGTAGTTTTTTATGAATATATATCAATGTATGCATTAGTGAGTTTAATTCAGTGCATTTCATAAGTAACAGTTTTTATTTAAAAGTAGCTATTGGTTTCTCTAACATCTTTACCATATATCTATCTAAATAGATTTAATTGTACAATGTGCTTTGTTTAACATGGCTTATCTTATCTCCTCAGGGTAATTTTTGTGTATACTATCTCCATATATTTGGTTTGCGTGGCTTTTGAGTGACAGGAAAAAAAAAATCAACTAATCCAGAATATTTCAGATGTAGTTTTGGCTTTAGCGCACATTTCCTCTACCAAGTAAGAAGTGAACCTCAGTGCACTTAACCTTGCTTCTACCTCAGTGAGACGGTCACTTTAGTCTTGTTACCTGTAAAATATGTCTTCTTTTTCTCTCTTTTCCCTGAGCCCCTACAAGCTGTCAAGTCTACACAAAGGAAGGAAGTAGGATATTAAGTTGCTGAGCTTTGCTTGTGTGCTGTGTTTATTTGCTGTGTCAGAGACTGAGAGATTACACTGTTTATATGCGGGGTGGCTGGAATCTGGTCAGGTGTCTCCTCAGGGCTAAAGTGGCAGGTCAGGAGCTAGAGATGCACTGTTGACACTGGAATTATGAATGAAAGTTTGACTAGAGACTATTCACTGTGAGTAAGTGGCTGCCATCAATCATTCTGGGAAAAAGTGTGCATATACCTTCAAAGTTCAGGGTTGTTTGTGGAGGGAGAAACAAGATCCTTTTGAAAGAGAGCTTGGGTGATACGATATTTGTTTGCATATATATATATATATATATATATATATATATATATATATATATATATATATATATATATATATATATATATATATATATATATATATATATTCAAAGACATGTTATAATAGTATTAGTTAAGCACTGTTGAGGTCACATGAGTACTAGGGGAGACTAGGGCTACTTTTTGAATGTAGTTCTATTGTGAAAGTAGATTTCTGTATAGAAACATTCTTTAAAGTTTTGATTACAAAAAGGTATTGAACATTTCCACTGCTTTTGCTCAGGAAAATTGGGATATAGTTCATTGTTCACACCATGACCTTTTGACCCAAGGCCATGTTGTCACACTATATGGAGTAACTTTGAAAAATAATTATTATTAAACACAAAACAATTCGTTAAACAAAATAAATAAAAAGTACTATACAAAATATCAAACCATTGTTATTGCAAACAAAAATTGTAATTAATAAACTGCATGAATTTAAACATGTTCCAACTTGGCCGACATTTCGTATTAAAATCTAAAACAATAGATTTGTAGCTTCAAAGTAGGCCATTGTTACACAAAATACAACAAAAACCTGCCGTTCTTCCTCGTTGTACCATAAAAAATAAATTACATGTTGCTGACTGTGTAGAAAGTTGGTCCTGTAGACCGGAACCCATGTGAAAAATTGAGGGGATATATACAGTATGTGAGCATCTGACTTATTGTCTGTAGGAGCAAAAACACAGTTAGCAGCCTTACAGTCATTGCTGCTTGTGCCGTATATAACCTGAGGCAGTATAAACAGTGGAAGTGCTCGGATATTCTCCCTCAGTCCTGGTCTAGCCCCTGTCCTGGCTCCGCTGTCACACTGATGGGAATAGATGGAGGTTTTTGCTTACGGTAGTCATTGAGATGGTATCAGAATGAATACAAATGTGTATGTGTGTTGTTTGAATCGTCAGCAAGGCACATACAGGCCTTCAAGGTCACAGAGGATGCCTGTTTTGAGGTCATAATTCTCCTCAAAACTGTATTGCTGTTGCTTCATGTTGCAGAAAGGAAATAATTTAACTTGGCAAGTGCTTTTGAAACTGCCACACTGTGAAGAAGGGTAAGAAACAAAAGCATTTGTTGAATGAGATTTCCTCTACTAACTCTGTCATTTCATTGTATTTCTACCTTAATTAAAACAGTCACGGGTTTCACTGTGCTGGAAATCAAAGCTTGCGACATTTGGAAATGGACTTGGTGAAGTGTGCTTTCTTACATGTCAGGAAACTTTACAACTTGCACACTGACATCTCTGTGATTGGTGGAAATGGGAACTAAACATTTGATTTTCCCCATTATCAATCCCTTAGGACCCCTAATCATCTGCATGTCAGTGTAAACACCAATTAGGGTCTGATTTCGCTTTGATTTTGGGATAACATCAGTAACATTATTATCAGTGACAAGAAGGAAAGAAAAATGTCCCGAGAGTATGAGTTAGAATAACAGTATAGTAATTGTTCTAAAGGATAACTAGATATTTATTGTTATTATCTCTTTGCCAGTGATATATTAGTATTATTGAGATTATATTAAAGTGTTAATGAATATTTTACATTTTCTATGTTTTCCATTTCCATTTTTATTTTAGTAACATGCTTTTTTTGTAATAATCAA
This sequence comes from Carassius auratus, assembly GCF_003368295.1. NCBI lineage: Eukaryota > Metazoa > Chordata > Actinopteri > Cypriniformes > Cyprinidae > Carassius > Carassius auratus. Next base: position 16,278 of record NW_020524515.1, read on the forward strand.
ATTGAGCTTAATTAAAAAGATGATGATGTTTATTTAATGTTTATTAAAAGTGAATATTTTTTTTATAGATCTAGTTTTAGTTAACTATAATAACCCTGTTAAATTCACAGTTATTTAATTTTCTTCAGTAGTGTGGGAACCCCATCCTAATTTCTGCGATAAGCTGTTTTGCATGCATTATAGATGAGTACAACAAGGATGTTCTCTGTGTCAGCTAAATTGTGAGGGAAAGAACTCAGCGTACTACTCCAGATTGTGCTGCCTGAATGATGCATTAGGCAATGCTAAAACAATTAAAAATGCAATGTTTATTTTAGTGAGCTAAAAGATGTCCTCTTTCTGTGGCTGGCATGGGATTCCCTCTCACACCGAGGAAAATATGTCATGATATCTGTTACGGACAACATGAATATTGCAAGAGCAGAACAAATAATCCAGAAATTACTAATCATAGTTGAGGTCATCTGAGAAGGTTCTCCCAGGAGAGTGACGGATGGCTCTGTGTTTACGAGGCACCTTTGGATAGTGTGTCAGTGACGAATAAACTCTCCATTATTTATGTTTGCAAAGTGTCGTCCACTGGAACGTTTAAAAAAAAAGGAAAAGTGATGCTGATGTACATCTGTCCCTGTTTTATGTTTTTGGTGTAGTAAGGATTGCTGAAATTCCCCTTTCATTCATTCTTCTTATTATACATTTTCATAAGGAAATTTGTTTATCTTTATTTTTTTTTTTTTAAATCAAACAAACAAAGTTTACAAAAGTAGGAGCAAAATCCAAAAAACTTGTTCATAAACTTTGATCATCTGTAAATGTAGGTAAAGAGATGGTCACAAGAAAACAAACATAAGCCAGAGGGTTATTAACTAATACTAAAACACCAAAACCAAAAAAATAAATAAATAAAAGGAATCGAATTTAAAAATCATGCTTTGTTTTACTTTAATTTAGATTATTTAATTTACTTGTACTAAAATAACTAACTTAACCTAGTTATGAACTTAACTTAAACCGTAAATGAATAAAAACTATATAAAACAAGTATATACTATATATTTAACTATATTAAAAAAAAACACACACACAACCAAATTCAAACTTTAATGTTAAAATGAAAACAGAAAATATAAAAAAATAAATTCTAATTCAAAATATTAATCAAAACTACAATAGTCTCACAATGATATTAAAATTACACTAACAAGCCATGGAAACAAAATTTTAAAGTTTAACAAATGTTGAATAAAAGCGATTGAATTGGAGAACAAAAGCAAGTAATAATAATAATAAAAAAATAATAATTAAAACAGTTAAATGATACATTTGGTTGTTTAAGTGTCTTATTAATTATTTTAAATCCTGGCCTTTTATTTTTTATGTTATTTTATTCTTTTATTCTTTAAGAGTTCAGTTATTATATAATTATATATAATATAATTAAATATTCAAATAATAAAATGTCTCACTATTTGCTGTATAACTTCTTCAGTGGTTACAAGTCTCCTTTGAGATTTACGAGCTGCAGGTTTTGCAGCACAATGGCAGAAGAAAGCTTGTGTGAATGATAGGGGTTTTATATTATCAGAGATCTGTGTAAAGGTCTTCCTCATTCAGCCAGACACAGATGTCCACCATCTCACATTACAGTGGGATCTGAAGGGAAAGGTCCACAGCCAGAACAGGTAGATGATAGACAGCACGCCACTCCTGTGAGGGACCATAATAGACCTGACATGCCATTTTCCTGATAAGCTGCCAAGCATCTCCTTTACTTCTCCCAGTTTGCTTAATTAAAAGAACACAGCCATAGACACAAGTGTCAGTCCAAGCAATATTCACGAAAAGTCAGCTCAGTAAAGATTACTATGAAATGGAGACAATATCAATCTCAGGATCTTCACAAGCATGATAAACAATGAAGGTTTGGTTGTACTGATGATGTTTGAAGATAGGTACTTTTTTAATTGGTCTCATGGAAGGAGTGAATAGCTATCTATAAAATTCAGATTTTAAAGATTGCAAAAAGATATGCTCAAGAAATTTAAGTTATTTGCTTTTATATTTAAATATAAGTTTAAATCGAATAGCGTCTTTTAAAAATTCAAATAAATCTCCCCATGACCAACATCCATAGTTCACTGCCCTCAGATTGTGGGCTGGTCTGATTTGAGGACATGCTTGACCTCTCAACGCTTGGTTTCTAATCTCTTTGAAATATTCATAAGTGTCTTTCATTGGGAGGGTCTAGAGGTGGGACAGGGCTGCTTGGGGAAGTGCTGATGTTTCGTGTAGACGACCAGATACTCCTTTCAGCACACACATGGCCAAGCCGCTCACCTTTAGCTTGTAATTGGTCCCCCCAAAAAATCTCCAACCCCTCGCCACCAAGCTACCTTTATCAGGACTGGCCGTTTAAAGAGATGCCGCAAAGTAAATAATCAAAAAACATATTATCTGAGAAGAGGACATGAACCATCTGTGTTTGCACTGCCAGCTCATTCTGGGATGGAAATGTGAGCTGATTTGTATCTGTGTATTTGGTTTGTTTGCAGTAATAATGAGAAGGACAGGGTCACTGCCGCACATTCAAAGAGACTGACTTCTGCCAAACTTGTAAACATTTGAAGGCAGTAGTGCAAATAATTTATGTATCAGTGACCTCGAATGTGAAAGAAAAAGTTTATAAAAAAGTGGTCTGACTGGAGCCTAACATCTCTGTGGACAGAACGTTACCTTCCACAACACTCGCTGGTAGAGCTACCTTTGGCATTAAATCACTCATTAAAGATCAGACATGAAGGTTTTCATAGAAAGAGAGCTAATATGCATTTAGGAGAGGAACAACTCTTTCAAGAAAAACGATTGGTATGTGGCAGGACATTCATCTGGAAGGTTGTATTTTTTTATGTTTTATTTTCCATGACAGTGGCACCGAAGCTTGACCCCATTTTAGTAGTTTTAAAAGACAACCACAGACCACAGAAATGCTTGTTAGCTCTTTTATGGTATGCAGTCTCAAGGTTTCTTTGATCATTACTGTGACTTCTTTTCAGCCCCTCAAGCAAAAGAACAGATGTTTGTGAATTTATTTAATGAGTGTTTATAAATGTAACTGATTCATTTAATTATACAATCTTTCTTCATATCAGAAAATAATACAAATAACCATATCAAATTTACATTGAAAATGAAATCAAATTGTACCCCATATTAAAAACAGGTAATTGGCTACTTAAAATATATCAATTTATTTATTTTTTTAAATAAAATATTACATTTACATTCACTATTAAATAAAATTGAAACTATAAAAGACACACACACTTGCACGCACACACACATACACACACACACACGCACACACACACACACACACACACACACACACACACACACACACATATATATATATATATATATATATATATATACACCCATCTATTTTTATATGCTTTTTGCAGCTTGAGGACAGTATGTATCTAGTGGATGCTGGGTATTTGTGCGGTGTGCTCATTAGGAACAGAGCGACAGGGCTGGGCACCCCTGCCCACCATTAACTGCGGATTAGTGCTGGACTTCACACCCTTTGATGAGCAGTTTCTTCACATCTGCTCTACTGAAAGTCGGCAGGCAGTCACACTCTTGTGCACTCACTTTTTCCAAACCTACCGTATTGAAAATACAAATGGCATGTTTGCCATATTCATTATTCCATGAAACTGTATCTCGTTTGTGACAGAAGACAGTTTTCTTAGTGTGATTTGAGATTAACACATACCAAAAATCTAAAAATAAAATGTTTAAAAATGTATAGTAATAATTATTTTGATGCTGGTGTTTAAAGGAGTGAGAGGTTATTTTAAGTAGCTGACTTGTCTGTTTCAGAGCTGCTCTATTGTCTAGTGTACACTGCCCTCTACTGTCACAGAGCTTAAACAACTGGACAACATGCATATGAATGGCATCAAGATGTTGAGGCATCTGGGTGTTTTCTAAAACAGATTTTTAAAAAGCTTCTTTTTGACCCATTATATTCAAACATCTACATTGTTTGGGGATTTTGACTTTCATCACACACTGCCATTCAAAAGTTTGGGGAATTTTTAAACGTTTTTAAAAAGAGCCTCTTCTGCCCACCATTTTTGCATTTATTTGAAAACCGTAATATTGTGAAATGTCATTAAAATTTAAATCAACTGTTTACTATCTAAATTTATATATATTACGTTTTTTTCCCCCTTTGATGGTTAATCTAAATTTTCAGCAGTAATTACCCCAGTCTTCAGTGTCACACAATCCTTCAGAAATCATTCTAACATGATAAATTTGTGGTTAATTTTCTTATTATCAATGTTGAAACCAGCTGTTCTGCTAGATAATGTTTTTTTTTTTTTTTTTTTTGGGGGGGGGGGGGGTGTTGGATCATTATTATTATTATTATTATTATTATTGAGAATTCTTATACAATTAGAAAGTTAAAAATAACAGTATTTATTTTATATAGAAATCTATTGTAACATTGTTTTTGCTGACATTTACTGAAAGAAAGTCATAAAGATTTTGAAAGAAAGAATTTTCATTTTTGGGTGGACTGTGACTTTAATTATTTCGAACTGTGACATTTAAAGGGTCAAGCAATATCAGAACAAGAGCTCTATAGTTAAGTAAAACTTTAATTTTATTGAATTTTATTTATTTATACAATATTATTTATTGTATAATCTACATTTTATACTCAGTATGGACAGTTATTTTGTTAATATTTTGTAACCTGTAATATATTTTAAATATTGAGGTGGCAGACACAACTACACAATTCACAGTACATCACAATTCAACAACATCATAATTAATAGTAATGTTAAGAAATATAAGTACTGACATCATAAATAATGGAAATTTCATCATTTGGAGGCCTTTCCAATATTTATTGTTTGTTGATGGTAATTATTGGCATAAGCAGACAAGGCAGAAATCTCTCTTTAACATTCTCTCTCTGGTCAAGCCACGTATTTCCCCCACTTTTCCACTGCAGACTTTAACCAGACACTAAAGATAAACATCAGTGGTAAGACCCAAGACTGCATGACTAAGCAACAACTCAGAAATACCCTGCAAGGGAATTTTTTTTCCATAAACACATTTTTTAAACCTTTTTATAAACTTTTTTTTTTTCTCACAAATAACTTTTTGTCCTGTTTCAGACGTAATTTTTTGCATGTTATTTGTGAGGCATCAATGAGTCTATTCCAGTCAGTGGAATAAACCCTCTGTGTTGCATATGATTAGTCAGCTCAGGCTCTAGCAAGTCATCAGGCTTCTGAGCCATAAACAGGCAATGCTGTGTGCTTTACAGACTAGAAGCTTTGGAAAGACAGTATGAAAAGCCTGTTCAATGGCCGTCTGAGCTCTAGTGTGGACAGAACACCACTAGGTGTGGCACATCCTAAAGGGGAACACATGCACATATACATCATGGCTGATTTCCTGTGGCCCTGCCTGCATAACACTCTTATAGTAGTCCCAAATCACTTTAAATGAGTTAAAGAAAACATACTTAGAAAATAAATACTGTGACATTTGTTTTCAAAGGCCTTCATGTCTTTATTGGCATATATACAGTATACATTAGAGATGTCTTTGATATTGATTTGTGGAAAGGAAAGTCCTGTGCCAATTAAACCAGTGCCATTTGCATATGTCCTCAGCATGAACTAGAAACAGAAAGCATGCAGGTATAATATTTTATGTTCAGCCTACTTGCATCACAAAAAAAAACTTACATTTAGAGAACTGATTCTTTGTTCTTGTGGAAATCAGCTTTCACAATGACTATGTGAGGTTTACAGTATGTACGCTGAAGCAGAGTGGCAGCTTCACTGTTTTATCATTGCAAATTTCCCTATAGACTCATTAAAACCACATCAACTCTGGGGACCCACCGGTGGGTCCAATATTGCATATGCCTAATTCTCAAAAACTCAAAATAACAGCTGAAGGGGTTAAATTATGGGATTCTGATTCCAAGGGACATTGCAACACTGGTGGTTCATAAAATATCAGTGTGTAGACAGACACTCTCTCTCGCTCTTTGTTTAACAAATGTTAGACTTTTAGATGCACATTTATCTGACGGTGCCAGTGAATGCAGCGGATCTTATATTATTTATTGTTGCAAACAGATAGCAGCAGTACATTTAAAGAGAAACATAAATTTGTTTTTGTGGCTTATTGTTCTGAGAAGCAGCTATTTCTGTAAAGAACAATGTATTTGTATCTTCTATCATGTGCTGCTTGCTTGAAGTATGAAACATAAAGCATGAATGAAAAAACTAATGAAACAAAGTATGAAGATATTACTGTAAGCTTTGGCATACACTAGCTCTCTGTGGCCAGGAAGTGTCAGGAAATAGTTTGAGGGTAATGTGGATATTTAGTTTAAATATGATAGTAGTGTTGTTTGTACAAGGAGAACATCACTGGTTCTTAGTAAATCTGTGTTGAGTTAAGATTGTAAAATTATGTGTGCAGAGAAAACACTCTAATGTAACCTTAGATTCCTGAGATAAGGGAAACTATTTACTCTCATGCAGCTGCATGAAACTAATTTCACTTTCACTGCCAAAAGAGAAGGAGTCGACCTCTGTATAAGTCGGCTCTGAGCGCCATTTTGGCAGAATCTTTAGACTAAAGTAACTGTCATCAGTTTGCAAGCAGCCTTATAGCACGGCAGCCACGCAACGCTTGTTCCCTTATCTCAAAGAAACAAGGTTACGTTAGTAATCGGAGTGTTCCCTTTCAAATGGTCTTGGTGAACTAGGTAGAATTAAGCAGACAAAATCCATGCCTGCAGGGCAGGGATATCCAAGTTTTAAATCCTGGTGAAAGTAGACGGCAACAAGTAGCCAGTGGCTGCACAAATATCACCAAAATAAATCCCACTGGACCAATCCCAGGGAGAGGCCATTCCTCTGGTGGAGTGGGCCCTCACATCTAAGGGGCACTGCAAGCCAGCAAGCCAAGATGCTATAGCCTTGGCTAAGCTAAGAGAGAATGATGCAGTGATGGCTACAACATACCCTTTGAGCGTGGAAGGGGTGCGCCCCTTATCCAGCAGCTCTTGTAAAAAAGATAGCATGTGGGACACCTCACTAGAGGTCGGGTCCTCGTTCAATGCTGCACACCAGTCAGAGAAGACTGGTCATTTAAGGGAATAAAGATGACCTGTAGACAGAGATCAACCCTCCAAAATGGTATAAGTTATACTCAGTTACACACAGGGAACTGCAAACTGCAAAGACAAAGGGCCCAATAGCAGCTAAATCAACTCGGGGAACTACATCTGATTCCTCCATAGACATCCATGATTTCCTTCATAGAGTCATGCCTTCCACTTCCTGCCACAGTAAAGCAACCCCATAACAGGACTGATCCACATCCAAATTTGACGATGGAGATGGTGTTCTTCTGCTTATGAGCTTTGCCTTTTTTTGCAGCAGACATACTGATCCATTGGTCCATGGGTCTAAAAAGTTCCTGTTTGGTCACATCACTCCATTAAACATTCTTGCAGAGCTCCACAGGTCTATAAAAAATGAATTTTATCAAGTTCAAGTTCGCCTTTTGTTCTTCTTGATCAAGAGTGGTATTTTACAAGATGTCTCAACATGAAGGCCATACTTGTCTAGTGTTCTTCTTAACACACTGCATTGAAATGGTTTTCCTCCTTTCATCCGGTTATCTTACAAGTTTTTGGCTGTGTGTTGCAGGTTTTTCTCAGTTGCTCTGATTAAAACACACCTGCTCCACCACCATCACACTCAACACCGGCGTACCACAGGGCTGTGTGCTGAGCCCATTCCTCTACTCCCTCTACACCCACGACTGCAAGCCTGTGCATGGATCCAACTCCATCATTAAGTTAGCAGATGACACCACGGTGATTTGGCTCATCAGTGACAATGATGAGACTGCCTACAGGGAAGATGTACAGCACCTGGCCACATGATGCACTGACATTAACCTGCTGTAAATCTGTAAATGATGTCCATAATACTTATATGTATAGTTATTGTACATATTTTAGACCTTGTATATTCTGTGCTTATTGCACTTCTGGTTAGATGCTAACTGCATTTCGTTGCCTTTTACCGTACATGTGCAGTGACAATAAAGTTGAATCTAATCTAATCTAATCTAATAAACTGTAGTTAGGCTTTATGTTCATATAAATCAGGTGATGCATGCCACAAGTACCTCAGTATAAGCAACATCCCAATGTGCCAGTGTGTCTCTGCTATGAAAATTGTAAGTCCACATATTTAAATAAAACCTTGTCAAATCTCATGCTTAGTTTTCCTGTAACAAATTATGCATCAAAAATACAATCTATCCCTAAATAAATAGTTTTTCTTCCAGCAAATTAAAAGATCTGTTCAACAGTGTCTGTTCACTGTCTACAAACCTATACCCAAAAAGTTTCATGGTCGGTCCACAAACTTTCTGTACAACTTGGGCCAGTTTGAACGGTATACTAAGCCGCCATTTCTCCACCTGTTCTGAAGAGTTTTTTTGGGTGGAATACACGCCACTTGCCTCGGTTGATGCATGCGTGTTTTTGAGAATCCAGTCCCGTGCTTGTGACGTCATCGGAATCCCTGTGAAATTGTACATTTCTGCTGCTTTCTGCATGGGGCACCTGGCGATATCCTCATAACGCACAAGCATATAACGGTTTTTCAGCCATTTCGGCTGACTCAAGCCCAACTCAGCAGAGATGCGGATATTGTTACAGTTTCTTTCGAGACGCTTGACCTCTTCGTCCTCTATAGGAACATCTCCATTCACAGCCCAACTTTTCCAGTTCTGGTACTTACTGGCAAAGGCCACCATCCTTGATGCCAGGATGGCTCGAGGGTCTCTAACCAGCTGAATGAGTCTGGTATCCAACCGAGGGTCCTCTACTAGAGAACGAAGTGTGTCTAATTGTCGAACCCTCACTGTTTTGATCACCCTGTGCTGTTTTCGTAGGCACACCTCAGTTGCCAAGGTCAGATTGAGTGGCCCGCAGCGTCTCGTCTTGCAGTGGTACCTCTCAAAAACATCTTTTACAACTGGAGAGCAGACTTGCTCCTCACACAGGGCCTTGCTGGACTCTCTGCGGAACAGGGCAGGGGTGACGTGGTCCTGCGGAGGAGGGCTGATGAAGTGCTCCAACATGGAGAAATTACACAAAAATAGATGCTGCAGGACATCCCTGTACACCAAAACAGAAATGCTGGCATTTGTGCCACTCGAGCCAATCGACAGCATCCTCTCCACATGCCAGAGAGGCTCAAAGAGGTAAAACATGTTGCCACCTTGTTGGTTGAAGAACTCGCCCACGAAGGAAGATCCTGTACGAGTGGTAGCCATCAAGAGGATGTGCTTTCGGCCTGCCTGAATGCTGCTTTCAGCAAACATATCCTCTGGATAGGAACCATTGTCGTCCATTACTACCAGAGCACTGGAAGCATTGTAGGGCACTGGAGGCTCCGTCTGTGGGCTCTGTCTAAGTGTCAGCTTATTCGAGACCCTGTATAATTTAAAACAAAGTAAAATTACAAAAAAAAAAAAAAAAAATGAAAAATCAATTTCAATAAATATTTGTATTCTGGGGAGGGGCGCATATTTTTAGTTAATCCCAAAATTCTCACCTTGAAATAATGTTGTTTTCTTTCTCAATGATGACAAGTGCCACAATGCTGATAATGATGACTGCATACTTGTTCCTCATTCTCAAATTAACTTTGATTTAGGAAATGACTCCACAGACTTCTATTTAGTTGCTGTTTCCAACTGTTGTGGGTTCATCTCATGTCAGAACCTGGGACTACAATTCATCTGCAATAAAAACAAAATATATTAAAATAAAAATCATGTCAAGAGTTTTGGCACCATTTCCACACAGTAAAAAAAACTCACCAACACAACAGCCCTATGTATTGATTCCAAGTGGTGACAGATATATACAATTTGGCACAGTGGTTTATAAGCAGACACAGACAATTTCAGCTTTGTTCCCAAACAAGAGGCCTGCACTCTCATCACCTGTCCAGTAATTCCACTAATGTGGAATGATGAGAGATGATGAGGTCCATGCAAAGTAAATGCTTACTGTCGATCATGATGGATCATTGAAAGTAGTACTTCTTTAGACTTTTTATATGATTAAATATGTTAATATTTACATTGCTGTTCAAAAGGAGTCAGGATATTTTTTCATTGTTTTAAAATAAGTCTTAAATGCTCACTAAGGCTGCATTTATTTGATAAAAAACAGTAAAATTGTGAAATATTATATAAATAAAATAAATGTTTTCTATTTTGATATATTTAAAATCTCACCAGTCATTACTATAGTCTTCAGTGTCACATGATCCTTCAGCAATAATTCTAATAAGATGATCTGGTTCTAAACAGTTGTGCTGCTTAAAATATTTTTTCAGTACTTTTTAATAAATATCAAGTACCAAAGAACAGCAAAGGAACAGCATTTATTTTTAATATAATTTATTTTATTTATTTATTATAATATAGCATTCTTGCTAAATAAAAGTATTTATTTCTTGTAAATAAACAAGCTTACTGACCCCTTATTTCTTGTAAATAAACAAGCTTACTGACCCCTTTGAACTAGTTTATTTTAATAATTTAATAATTATTCTATTTATATATTTTTAATATCATATTTAAAAAGGTTAAATATTTTAAGTGATATAAATTTAATCAGAATGAGACTGGAGTGATTTTCAAGCTTCACCACAAAAAATAAATAAATAAATAAATTCATATCTTATAACTTAGTAGCTACAGAAAGGTTCTGCCTCTATTACCCACATTCAGAAGGAAATTACATTTCCTATTGCAGCAAGTCTGTAATGTTTTCATTAAATCTTGGAAGCCACATAGTGAGTTTTGTTTGTTTGACAAGGAACTCTTTTAATTTTCTGAGAGTTAGGTATACAGATTGTAACAAACAATTCGGTCAGTTCAGGCTATATGGATTTTGTCTGATTTGTCTTGGATTATATCTGATTTTTTCCTTATCAAGGTTATAGAACTAGATTTAAAACTGTAAATAGTTAAAGATTTGAATACAGAGGTTTAAATAGGCTATTAATGCATGTATAAAAGACTATTTACTGAGTATAAAAACTTCCTAATTTCCTAAGGGAAATGAAAAAGGCATAACAATATTACAACACTATAAATATATTGAGCTGTTGTGCTGCAATAAAACCAGTAGCTTTAGGGCGTGTTTGACCCCAGATAACGTCTAAACGAATGGCTAAGGTAGGTGAGCTGCCATATATTGACATGGCTCTATTCAGGGCTGTCGTTTACTAGCAATAACACATTGTGTTACCTTCACAGCAAGGCAAACAACACTGAATAACAGGGGTTAATCTGGACCATATTAAGATCACATCTGTGCAAACAAACCAGACTTCTCCCAGACAGTGGCTTTTATGAATGTGACACTTTCCTAAACTGTGCTAAGAAATGCAAGTAGAGCCAGCAATATCATAGTCATAAAATAAGATGTGTACCAGTGGGGAAAACTGTCACAGGTAAATGACATGCTATTTGTCTGTACAAAGAGTAGCATTTAGGATACGACACAATTTTCGAGCCGTCAAGGAATAATAGTATGCAATCTAAGTAAATATAAACCAATTATGTGGGCTTATTATGCCATAGCCGTCAAACTGTCAGGCACGGCGGTTGAGCTGAGATCTTTACATATTCAAAAACCACTGAAGCATTTGACAAATCTGATGATCTGCTCAAGCAGAAACGGACATCACTCTGTTCATCATTCCCATACAAATTACATTAATGGCTTATCTTACAGTTTTATAAGTGTGTTGGAAACCAAATCCTTTAATAATCCTACTGTAGCAGTGTTTGGGTTTATTTTTCATTGTGTAAAAAAAATACTTTGATTTGATTTGTTCCCCAGAGATGGAAGATATACATCTGTAGCTTGTTAAAATAAACTACAGTTTATCTGATGCTTTCGGTCTGGTATGTGACATATGGTCAATAATTTTAAACCTTTGGGATAGCACCACTTTTTAACCAGGAGTGTTACACAGATATAATCTAGTGGCATTTTCTGTCAGAAAACATGATACAGGAAGTGAGTTAGCATGGGTATCAGATAGACGTGTGCAGTCCGGGGCAAGGAAACATGTTTAATCCTTGTGTTTTTGTCTTGTTTCATTACGGGGTGCTTTGCGGTTCAGCAGTGCGTGCAGGTACCTTCTGGGAGATAGGCAGTGTTTAACTGTAGTTGTTCTATATGAGATAAATCCACAATCACCAGTGACAGGTTCTCTTGTGTTGCCTGGGCCCATGAGTTGCAGCTGTAGCAGCAGTGAAGAAGGAGAACAGGAACAGGGGGTGTATTTGTCACGGACGTATCACAAAATGTAAACCTTGAAGAGACGTGGCACCAAATGGCTTCTCTCTTTCACACATACACACCATGACTTTCACTTGCTGTTTTGAACTAATCAAAGTGAACTAACAGGAGATTGAGTGTGATGACACCAATCTAACTGCTGATTACTCTGAAATATATAGTAACATGACAGTTGCGTTGAAATGAAATAAGTAAAAATAATAATTTCTGAATTGAATGTTCATTTCAGTTCAAATTGGTGGTTAAGTCACACTATGCAGCAAGAAATTCTAAACACTTTAATTAATCACTTTAAATTTCATTTATGATTAAGGAAATTGGGATGAAAAAATCATAAAAATAAAGTAAATATGTTTTTTTAGTTTTAGTTTTCAATAAATATAGACAAATAAGAAAAAAATTAAATAATCATAAATATAATAATATGACTATAATCATAAATATTTTAGATTATTGTTTAAATTAGATTACATTTAGTACACATCACAGATTTATATGAAATTGTGATATTTTGTGAATTAACTTTAAGTCAAAGTCGTTTTATCTCAAGGATTGACGCTATCATGTAAGAAAAATAATAGATAGATAGATAGATAGATAGATAGATAGATAGATTGATAGATAGATAGATAGATAGATAGATAGATAGATAGATAGATAGATAGATAGATAGATAGATAGATAGATAGATAGATAGATAGATAGATAGATAGATAGATAGATATAGTTCTGTGTGAGGTAAATAAAATAAAATAAAAACAGAAAAGAAACAAACTCAGAGATTACTATTGTAATGTTGCAGTTAAAGTATTTACAGAACTTTGGCAGAGGTGAAAGTTAATACTCTGCGACTGTGGTAAAATAGAAATAAAATCGACTTGATAGCAGCTATTGAATGAAATCTTACCATTGGAGACGGACTGGGTTCATCTGGAGCATCCCGAATGATCGCTTCTGGTACACATTGTTCCTGTGCGTAGCCTGTGAAGACTCCAAAGTACTTCACTTATTAAAGTGAGTGAAACGCCTAATTACACTAAACGTTAATATTTGTCAATACGGACTTCATACCCTGTCATTTCCGCGAACAAAAGGAGATCACTCATTGTTACATTTCCAACTTAGACATTTTTGCTGGAACTCATAAGTTGAATGGTCATAACGTTATTTCCAGTTCTCACGGGACTGAAGAAAGACTTTTATTAATTCATTTATCTCCATTTACGCTTTTCTGCGGTGTAGCATGCTAGAAAACGTGTCCATTACGCGGCGGTCTCCAAGTTTGGGCTATCCCTGGATGCACGTCACGTGGTCAAGTAAGAACCCCCAGTGTGAGTGTTCACAAGGGCTTTTCTGTTTGAGGAGGGCCATGGGACACTCCTACGTGGATTCATTCATCCCCCTTTTGCACTGGAGAGTCGAGGGGTCCGAAATCTGGGATGAAATACACTGCTTCAGTTCACGGAGACTGAGCTCGCACTCACTGAATGAATAATGGGGCAAAACTTGTCTGTGGAAGTTACCACGCACCCAATGTCCCTTTAGAAAATCCCTTAAGGCTTTTCAATAAGTTACCACAGTTATTGTTGAAGTTTAAGCCATACATTACAATGGGATCTTTTTTAAACAGTCTAAAGAAGTGTATTTCTGTTATTCTGGCAATCAGTAATCAGTTGTATTGTAGGCTATAGTAACTTATGATGTCCAGATAGATTTTGTGTTGTTTAATGTATATATATATATATATATATATATATATATATATATATATATATATATATATATATATATATATATATATATATATATATATATATATATACTGGTTATTAAGTTATTTTCGTTCCAGCGGTGCCACTGGAAAGAGCTTTGAGACGTTCAGCATTTTGTAACCACATGGGGGCGGTGATGTACAGTGTTACTGACAATAACGAACTACAATGGCATAAAACATTCACATGGAATAGTCACATTCCCAGCGCATGTGTTATTGCATAGCCAAAGTATTAAACTGCATTTGTTGCAGCTGGGTCTTATCAAACTTCAAAAGCCGTGTTTGAGGTAGGGCTAATGTTCTTATCTTATTTAAACGGAGGTTATTGCTATTTGTCTGAAATTTTATTTATAGCTTAAAAATATAACCACGTTTGTTTACATCTCCAACAATATTTTGGCAATAGGAGAAACATGAGAAAAAATGATTGGGTTGGAAGCCCATGTAAAAGCTTAAACTCTGAGATATAATACATAATATATTTTCAGATGTACTGAAGTTTGCAAGATTAAAATGACCCTAATGATGACCCAGAGATCGCATCCATTCCAAAACTTAATTGTAATCCAGGAAGTAACATTCAAACATGTGGAATGAGGATTTCAGATCTTTATATATTTAATAGTTACACATTAGTACTGAAACTGGGATTAAGTCAGTTAGATTATTACATTTTAGTTACATTTCCAATTTAAACACATATGCATTGTATATTAATTTAGAAATTTCATAAATATTGAGTTGTTTACATAATATTTAATGAAGTATTTATAATCTGCTGTTTATTTTTGTATAAAATGGCTCTGTTACCATTGAAAATCACTATTGCAGATCTACGTCATTTGAGGTTGAGGTTTGTAAACTTTTTCCATGTCCCATTTTAGACCATGCCAGTATAATCACAATAAAAGCGATATCTAAGACCATTTATAGTCATGTCAGAAACAGATTTAAGAAGATGATAATACTTTGCATAAATGGCAAATCACAAGTCATTTAAGGTTTCTATATATATATATATCAATTATCCACATTGCTGATGTATATCTGACGTACCTGTAAATGATCACAATATAAAATATTTATTTTTTTTCATTTAAAAAAATGATTTTTGACCTTTTTTCTCCCTCTTTCTTTGATTGTAAAACAAAACATTATTTACACAAAGGCTATTATTTATCACAATTATCATACAAATTATCATACATAATTTCATTATGTAGAAAAAGCAAGATATATGCAACTAATCTGGGAACCATAAGCATTTTCAAGGCAGAGTCCAGTGTTTTCTGTGGTGTACATGCAGAGACACTTCTAGCTTGTGTGTCCCTGTAGACTGGTTCTGAGCACTACACGATGATGAAGGATTATTGTAGGTTAATCTGCTTGCCTGCCATCTGGCTGCTCCAAACAAATTAAACCTGAAAGCAAAGCCACCCTTACAAATGTAGATAAAGGTAAATTGGCAGGTGGTTCCTTTTCTGATCTCTCAGATAAAAACGAATACAATCTATTTTTATCTATTTGATCGATTTTCATTAATGTATAGCTCTGAACAATATATTTATACATATAAATGTCCTTCATTCAAACGTTTTCTACTAAATAATCCACATTAGCTGACTGTAAAAGATTTTTTTGAGCTCTGCCGATAATTTAATGTTATAAAGCTCTAATGATAAAGGTTGTGAAAGAGTGAGATGGAGGCATTTGCTAATGCTGATGAGTTTGCATAACTTTGTTTTAAATGCGACCTGAACGTGTGCACTGAAATATAAACTGGATTGTCAAAGAGATTAAGACAATAAATCTGCTAAAAGACCTGCAAAAATTATATTGAATGCTTAAAAAATTCATTCACAAAAAGATCATTTAAATTTTACTTTTAGAATTGGGTGATTCTTGTCATAATATTTCATCAGTTTTCAATGGGTGATTGTTCTTTTGTGACAGAGATCCAGCATCCGAATGTGGGATTTCAGTGGTACTAAAAGAAGATTCTCTAACCTGTCAGATCAGGTCAGGGGTGCTACTGAACCCCTCTAGTGGCCATTATTTCCCATGCTGCGAAGATGGGCTTGTAAAACTGTGCTCAGGGGTTATGGTGTGTCACTGGATTAGGCTCTTAGCACCTGTCTTAACTCTCCTCAGTCTGAAATAAACACCCTCAGAAGGACTCTGCTGTAGCTCTCTTCACTAGTGCGCTGTCTGGCCTGCTGTAACTGCTTTGCTTTGTTAAGATGAAGAATGATATGGAAATTCAGTTTTCATCAGTTCTTCTGCTAGCACATTTCTGCTTTGGTATGTATTCATCAGCATGTTTGAATACGGATGTGGCTCAGGCGTTTAAACATTCCTTTACTTGATTATGTTATACTGTCGAATAATGTATATAATCTTGCCCATTTTTATGTACTTCCTTGGTGTTTCTGTCTTATTTGCATCACCACATTTGCATTTCTGATTGACAGTAGGAGGTGAGCATACAGAGACTTTGCTGAAAGAAAATAAAATCTAAATTGAGATATAAATTAATTTCATAAATGTATCTATATAGTGAAATACCTTGAATAAACCAGGGGATATTCAAGCATGTATGACGTAAGACACCTGTAATCCTTTACAAGTAGATAGAGACAGCCATTAGTATTATTACATTATGCCATGTGTGATCAAAGAAAAAGGACAAATCTTGTAATAGGTACTGTTGTTGTACAGCACATGATGTCTTGTCCTTATAAGTTTGGTCATGTTACATAGTTTTTTGTGGAATGTTATTCTGATATATTAATATTGTTGGTTACAGCACAGACTGATTACGCACCCTATTTCTATGATAATGGGCCTAACAGTAACAATGGTAATATGGCATTGTTAAATCTCTCAGAGGACACACCAAAAGGTAAGGATTTTTTATTTTTTTGTACCATCTGATTGTTTTGATCTCACTCTGGCTTGGTGTAAACAGTATTAAAGTGGCTGTTTTCCAAAGACCATGTGTCTTAACCTTGGTGCAAGGTTGTGATTTTGCCCTTTGACCTTTGTTGTTGATTGTGGTATATTGCTGAAAATTTTCATTATTACATTTTTATATCTTATTTTAGATTATTTTAAGTCATTCTGAGGCCCCTAATTGAGAACCACTGCTGTAAAGGTCATTTTGACTGGTGTGAATTATAAAAGAACAGAAATAACTACTTACAAATGTAAATTACAGGAACACAGATATATATTCTTAATGGAACTGATCCAGAAGGCCAGCCAGTAAAGTATGGAATGACCTTTGAACCCGGATCCAAAGAATATTTTCGTGTTCATCCCAAATCTGGAGCAGTAACTCTAATCGAGGAACTTGACAGAGAGGTAAATTTCAAAAAGTGTCACATTTTAAATGTGTTGAGAATACTACAGTGACACTATATCTTTTTATTTTCACAGGCACAAGATGAGATTGAAGTCTCTGTCAGTATCTCAGATAGCCTTAATAAAGTAAGTAGTGTTACTTTATGGGTCTTACCCAGTGTATGTGATGATCATCAGTGATTTTTCTGATGCTCTTGTCATGTCAGGTAGCTGAAAAGGTTTCAGTTTTTGTCATGGATGCCAATGATGAGAGTCCACAGTTTCAGAACATGCCTTCCATTGTAGATGTCCCTGAGGTGAGGAATTATGTTTAATGTTTTCTTAATTATTCTTTACAAGATCATTCAGGTTCCTATAAAATATGTTTTGGAAAATGCCAGGCCATCAAAAATGGTTTTGATTTGAAAGTGATCTGTATAAACAGGCTTGTTTGAAAACTGTATATGTGTGTGTGCACAGAACACTACATCTGGGAATAGCATCTACAAAGTGCAGGCAGTGGACAGAGACACCGGCTCAGGGGGATCAGTCACTTACTTCCTCCAGGTGACATCTGGCATCCAACTGAGATACCAAATCTGGTTATATTTGAAAGCAGAGTATTTTATTTATTTATTTTTTTTTACATCAGAATCTCTATGCTTTTTGTTAAATCCAGAGCAGTGAACCGAGCACAAAGTTTGTCATTGACCATCATAGTGGTGTGTTGCGGATAAAACCAGGTGAAACCCTCGATTATGAGAAATCCCGCACACATTTCATCACTGTGGTGGCAAAGGTGAGAGAGAATGATTTGTTTGACTTTTTATACCATTTCAAGCTTACAGTATATCTTCCATTTCCAGCCTGTTTCTGCTGTACCAATCAAAATGTTAATGCTTTGGCTTATAGTATTTATTGTATCATAATGAAATATGAAATAACACTAATTTTGTTTTTAGGATGGAGGGGGTATTTACAAGGGAAAGCAACAAGTGATGTCATCATCTGCCACTTTGACTATAAATGTGATTGACACTCAAGACACTCCTCCTGTGTTGTTGGGACTCCTTACTTTGGTTATGTCTATGAGGTCTCCTCACCTGTGAGTGATCATAACACTACATCATGATTAAAAGACTATACTGAGCTACTGCACACATGCTCTCAAGGCAAGATAGCTTATCCCCTCCCAAATATAAAGAAAAATTACAGTTGAATCCATTCACATAACCATCTGTCAACGTTAACTTTTTGTGCAAATACAAAGCTTTGTTTTTTACCAAAAATCAATTGGTGCAATCTTTACTGCTAAATCACTAATATTTAATTTTATCTATAGGGATCTGAGATATTTACTGTTTTTGCCAAAGATGGAGACATGGATAATCCAAATCCAATCATGTATTCAATAGATTCTGGTATGTATTTTTGGTTAATATGAAAATGCATTTGCTTACACATCTTTTGATGGCTGGAAGGAATTTTATTATGATTTTTCAATTCCACACCATTGGTCAAAACGTCAACAAATTCTTAATCTATTTCTTATATTTATTCAGGAGCAGATGGTGTTTTTGCCATCAATCAAACCAGTGGATGTATCATTCTGAAGGTGTACCCAGCAGACCTGAGGAGAGAAGTCTATAATATTAAAGTCAAGGTAAAATCTCCAGCTTCTATTTTTCTTGAACCAGATGTTTAATTACTAGACATTGATGGCCCCCAGATCTCTGACTTGAAACAGAGTATAAGCCAATTTCAGGAATAAGCCAATTACTAAAATCTCTGTTCATGCTATTTAGCTACATTTCTAAAATGTGCATCCTCATTACAAGTGTGTGTCAAGCTAATTAATGCAATGTGGCTGTTTGCAAACGTCAGCTAGTATTAATGTATTTAGTTGTATTAATAATCAGCAATATCTTCTTTTTCTCAGGCTTTAGAGGTTAGTCCAGAAGGAAAACGCTTGGACTTTGCAGTCACCACAGTGACCATTCGGGTAGTGGATCTGAACAACCATCCACCCACATTCTTTGGAGAGAATGGACCACAGAACGTGTTTGAGTTAACTATGTATGAGCATCCTCCAGAGGGAGAGTTCCTGAGAGGCTTGAAAATAACAGTCAATGACTCCGACCAGGTATGCATTGTTTTTTTTTTTTTTCAGCAGGATTTGTTTGTTATAGCTAAAATTAGTGTATGCATATTTATATGTGACCCTGGACCACAAAACCAGTGGTCCAGGTTTTGTGTATATATATATATATATATATATATATATATATGTGTATATATATATGTATATGTATATATATATATATATATATATATATATATATATATATATATATATATATATATATATATATATATATAACCAAAATAGTTTGTATGGGTCAAAATTATAGATTTTTCTTTCATACCAAAAATCATTAGGATATTAAGTAAAGATCATGTTCCATTAACATATTTTGTAAATTTCCTACCATAAATGTATCAAAACGTAATTTGTGATTAGTAATATGCATTGCTAAGGACTTCATTTAGACAGATTTAAAGGAAATTTTCTCAATGTGTTTTTTTTTCTCCATTAGATTCCAGATATTCAAATTGTTGTATCTCTACCTAATATTCTCCTATTCTAACAAACTATACATCGACATAAAGCTTATTTATTCAGGTTTCTGATTATGTATAAATCTTAATCTCAAAAAATCTCAATCTCAAAAAATCCTGATCACCCTATTAGTAATTGTAAAAATAGCTTTTACTTATGCTTAATTCAATATCTCAAATGTTTTGTGTTACCAAACGTGTTTATCCTGTACGTTTTCAGGGATCAAATGCAAAATTTCACCTCAGACTGGTGGGCCCAGGCCGCATGCTACGAGTGGTTCCTCAACCGTCCTGAATGAAGCCCAAGTCACTGTCCTGGTAGAGGATTCTGCAGCAATGGATTTTGAGAAATCACAATTCCTGACATTTAAGGTAAAAGATTTTGCAAAAAAGTTGCATATGCTATATGATACAGACATGCATGTTTGATTTTATGCGTTAATTGATTTTAAAGTGCAATAAAATAACGAATTTATTCTTTTTTATCCTCTTCTTCTTCTTATATTTTTTCTTTTTTTATTTGAACACAAGATTTGGCTTATAATAATAAAAATTACTTTTGAATTAATTACGGTTTCAAATAATTTCCTTAATTGTATCAGGGATTGTATGCATTGTATGCATTCCTTAATTGTATCAGTGACACAAATGAGGCACAAATGGCCTGAGAATAACCCTACACAATTATACATACAGAAGTATTATACATAGATTTCAATAATCATAATATGTTAACAGTTGCAGAAATGTTATGCTCATTGTTTCCAGCTCCTCGCTGTAGAAGTTGACACCCCTGAGAGATTTAGTGCCACGGCAGACATAATCATTCATCTGCTAGACACCAATGATAATGCTCCCAAATTCTCCTCTGATTTTTACATCGCCCGGATTCCAGAAAATTCGCCCGGAGGATCCAGTGTTGTGTCTGTGACAGTGAGTACAGAACACACTAGACATAAGCACAAAAAGATGAACATGTTTGTCATCCTCTCTAGATTGTTCTCTGTTACAGAAAAAAAGACATTTGAGGGGGTTGAATCAGAATCCAAAATCATGCTCAGTATGTAAATGCTTGCTAAACAGTCTATGACGTAGTAAGCAGCCAGATGGCTATCATTTTCATTCAGTTGTGTAACGCTAAAAACCCAGATTTGAGCTTTAATAGACAAAAATAATCATCAGGCTGTGGTCATTACAGAATTCTTGTGCAATAACATAGTTTTTTTAATCAAATAAAATTAAAAATATAATATAGTATAATATATATATATATATATATTTTTAATATATATATATATAAAATAAATTGCTGTTCTTTTAAGACCTATCTATTAATCAAAAATATTTATATCATGGTTTTCACCAGCAGCTGTTTTCAACAGGAATAATTGACGTTTTAAAATATATTTAAATAGAAACCGTTTTAAGTGTGATAATATCTGACAATTTTATTTTACTTTTTTCTAAAATGTTTTTGATAAAATAAAAGCAGCCTCGGTAAGGAGACGATACTTTGGGAAAAATTCTGAAAATGTATTTCTGAAATAAGTTATTCCCTACATCTAACCACTGTGCAGGTATGAGGCTAAACTCATCTCTGTCATATCGGGGTCCAAATGTGTTGCACTTCATCAGTAGATAGAGAGATTGAACCCTATCGAGATAAGCCCTCACCCTGTGTTAAGCAAGCACTTGCCACATGGGAGTTAGCCTCTTTCCAGACTACATTCTATTAAATGACCTACCGATTTTGACTTTGGACATAGTTTAAGAACATGCTACAACCAAACAAAATGAGTACAAGGCAAGTAATGATGTAGGCTGATTAACAAATCCCAGATTGCTCCTAATGTTCTGCCATTTGGCTCAAAACATCATCTGTTCTGTTACGTAGATGTTGGCGTTACAGTTATGTATTGAAACAGATGCCAGTCATGATGTTTGCTACTTACGCTCTTTACAGGCCACAGATCCTGATTCTGGTCTTTGGGTGTGGTCAGATACTCCATCTATGGCTCAGGATCAGACCTGTGAGTACCCTGCTAGAGTACTGTAGAGATCTTACAGATGCAATGCCAGTTGAATGGTATAAGCCACATTAAAAAAAAGTTGCTTATGCAACATCAAACACAAATACAATATTTAGAGAATGGCGGAACAGGAGGGATGTAACCTCACCTCAGTTCATCACACACAGCCTACAGATACTAAAGCTAGACTGAATTCAACCTCCAATAACGTTCTGTGCTGTTGGTAACACTAGTTGCATGGACTAGCTGTACCCAAGACGATCCAATTTAATTTCTATTTTATTAGATTTCTAAGTCACCGCACAAGTAGTTAAATATTCTCGCCATCTTGGAACAGGTTCAATCCTCCTGCTGTTCTCGGCTCTTGATTTAACATCCATCTCTAGCCCCAGAGACAGACTCATGATCTCTGATAGGAGAATTCTTCATATTTTTATAGAGCATAAACACATAAATACAAACCATATGAATGTGTAAATGATGTCTTGTTGGCAGAACAGTCATATTACAATTTTGCGATAAGCCTTTTTACTTCTACTGTCTCATTGGAAAAGGATGAGTCAGCATGGGATCTTTTCTGTTTTGTTTCTGACAAACAGACTGCACAGCTTGTGTTCATTTTATTTAACTGACAACAACTCTAAACTGTCAACATGCTGACCTCTATCAATTCCATGTTTCATTCATTCATATTTTATGTCATCATCAGTATTTAAATAATATCTAATGAGCAGCATTGAATCAGTAGCAGAACAACAAACAGAATTTCTGGAGCACTGAAAACAAAGAGTTCCTTGGCCCTCCATCTCATTTAATCCACTAATGGGATTTGGGCAGGAAATAGACTGTTCTCCTGTCATGTAACAGGCTCACTTAAAGGTTCAGATAAATCGCATTTTCAAATAAATGCTGTTCTTTTTTAAATGTTTACTAATATGAAATGTTTATTAAGCACCAAATCAGCATATTAGACTGATTTCTGAAGGATCATATTATTGCTGAACACTGGAGTAATACATGCTGAAAATTCAACTTTGACATTGAAATATATTAATATAAGACATTTTATTAATATTTAATAATTATATTTCTTTAACAACATTACTGTTTTTGCTCTACTTTTTGATCAAATAAATGCAGCTTGGTAAACAAAAGCAATTAAATTTTTTATATAAAAACAAGTATAATTGACTATAATAAGAAATATGATATTTCATCCTGTTGACAATAAGTAT
>NW_020524516.1:0-74618 GCF_003368295.1 Carassius auratus
TGTAAGTAGGTATGCACTGAATTTTCGGCATCCTCAAATTATCAAAGAGAAAACAGACCAAAAATGTGAGCAAAAAAGCTACATATAATAATAGTAATATTATTCAATAATACAAGTGTGTGTGTGTGCGTGTGTGTTCACTGCTGTCTGTGTGTACTTTGGATGGGTTAATAAAGAGCACGAATTCTGAGTATGGGTCACCACACTGTCTGTATGTCATGTCACTGATTCACTAAAATTGTGGTGTCCAAGCCTGCTTTGTATCAGTGTAGATTAATGTAATTTTAAGATGAGAACAAAACATGACAAAATATATTAAATAACTTACAGAGCTCTTTTGCAGGTTTTGATGACCGCTGATAATCTAATGAGACACTCGTCTGATTTCTTGAATTTCTGAAGCTCAAACTCCTCCAGCTCCTCCTCTGATGTCATCAACACAAAGACCAAAGCAGACCACTGGGCAGGTGAAAGATCAGCAGATGAGAGACTTCCTTTGCTAAGGTGGGTCTGAATGTCTTTCACCAGAGTTTGGTCGTTCAGTTCATTCAGACAGTAGAACAGATTGATGGATCTCTCTGGAGACAGATTAGACTCTAATTTCTGCTTGATGTACTGAACTATTTCCTTTTGCTCTGCTCATTTGTGTTTTTCTGTGTCAACAGACCCCTGTAAGAGTCTCTGATTGGACTGGAGTGACAAACCAAGGAGGAATCGAAGAAAAAGATCCAGGTGTCCATTATCACTCTCTAGTGCCTTGTCCACTGCAGTCTTGAGCAAATCAACCATGTTTTTACTTTTATGTTTCCATTTTGTAGACTCATGAACAAATATACTTTTCTTCTTTATGTCTAGAAACAGATGTGCATAAAGGGCTGCAATAAACTCTTGAATGCTCAGGTGAACGAAGCAGTACATGGTACCAAGAGTGATCCCTGTTTCCTCCTTAAAGATCTGGGTACACATGCCTGAGTACACTGATGCCTTATAGACGTCAATACCACAGGCTTCCAGATCTGTGTCATAGAAGATCACATTGTTTCTTTCCAGCTGATCAAATGCCAGTTTCCCCAGTGAAAAGATGGCATCTTTATCCCAGGAAACATCTGGTGTATGTTCTCCATCATACTTTCGTCTGTTCTGCTGGATCTGAAATCTGAGGAAGTGTGTGTACATTTGTGTCAGAGTCTTAGGAGTGTCTTCAGTATTTGACTCCTGCAGTGTTTTGGAGCATCATCAGCCTGATTGTTTTTCACGACATTATTTCTTTTCTCCTCTAAAATGTTCTGGAGAACAGTGGCTGAAATCCAGCAGAAGACTGGGATGTGGCACATGATAAAGAGACTCTTTGATTGTTTAACATGATCAATGATTTCTTTGGCCTGATTCTCATCCGTGAATCTTTTTCTGAAGTACTCCTCCTTTTGTGCATCATTGAATCCTCGTATCTCTGTCAGCCGGTCGATACAGTCAGGAGGAATCTTACTGGCAGCTGCTGGTCTGCTGGTGATCCAGATGAGAGCAGAAGGAAGCAGATTTCCCTTGATGAGGTTCGTCAGGAGAACATCCAGAGAGACTGGTGATGAAACATCAGACCACGTCTCATTATCCTTAAAGTTTACAGGAAGACGACATTCATCCAATCCATCAAGAATGAACAAAACCTTGAACTGATTTCTTCTTGTAAGGTTCAGTCCTTTTGTCTCTGGGAAAAACTGAGTTATAAGGTCCATCAAACTTAGTTTTTCTTGCTTTTTTAAGTTCATCTCTCTAAATGGAAGAGGAAATATGAAGCTGATATCTTGATTTTCTTTTCCTTCGGCCCAATCCAGAACAAACTTCTGCACAGAGACTGATTTTCCCGATGCCAGCAACTCCTTTTGTCAGTACAGTTCTGATCTGCTTGTCTTGTTCAGGTGCTTCAAACAAATGTTTGCACTCAACCTGTATCTCCTGTGATTCATGACGTCTGGAAGCAACTTCAATCTGTCTCACTCATGTTCAGTATTGACCTGTTCACTACAACCCTGAGTGATATAGAGATCTGTGTAGATGTTCTTCAGAAGTGTAGAGTCTCCTTGCTTTGCAATTCCTTCAAACACACATTGATACTTCTTCTTTAGGCTACACTTTAGTTGATGAATGAAGACCAGATCATCTAAACAGAAACAAAAATACAGATATTGTTTAATCATATTTTTTAAATATTTTCTTATTTTTTTATTTTCTCTCTACATTTATAAATGACAATCTAACAGATGATCACGAGTCTCTCACCTTCTAGAGTATCAGCAGCTTCATCTTGCTTCATCTCTCTCAGGAAGTAGAGCGTGAGATCAAGAGCTGCTTCTTTCATACTGCATCTGTTCTCATTAAAGTCCTTCACAAAGTACTGCAAGTTCTCTTTTTGTAAAATTTTCTTAAACTTTTCCAGTTCTTTCTTTAGAAATTGTATTATTTTGCTCTCAAGATCCTACAAAGACAGACAAGAATGAATGACAGAAAAAAATCCTATATTTGGTCAAATTTATTTATTCAGTAATTAAAAATATTAATCAAAAATCAAGTTGAGACAAACATTAATTTGTTCTAAATATTAATATAAAAAATAGGCTTTCATTCTTATTTTATAGGTTCTTAAAAAGAAAAAAAAATGAAATAAAATTTCTGTCACACTCTTATTCAATATAATTATTAAATATTATTGAAAATGTTTTATTACCTGGAAGATCTGCAGGAGACTGTCTGTAAAATTCTTGCGGTTCCTGTGAGACTGTAAATCTGGATCTAATGTTTCATACTGAAGCCTGATAGTAATAAAATAAATAAAAATACTGAATTTTTAGAAAAACAAATATAAGCAAAAAAAGAATAATGTGTTTAAATTTATGGACTATAGGTTTTATGATAATTATTCACTGACACACTTTCTGACACAGTCTATGTTTAAACAAAAATAAGAAACACATCAAATACCGTTTGGTCCGTGATGTTGTTTCTTCACTGAAGTATGGTACTCCACCCTTTGACCGGTCACTCTTCACAGACACAGAGCTGGACACATGTGAGTCTGATCTTACACTAATGACACAAAGAACAAAACACTTTACTACAGGAGCTCCTTCAGTCTCATTTAAAGAGCTTCACTGTTGAGGATGGTAATGAAGCACAGTATAGACATGCATTTGTTCATCTATGACTATTGATAGATGGAAAGACATATTCATGTTTGGCTGCATGATCTATTTTTCATGGTTAATTTATACCTCCTTGTGTCTGCTTGTGTGATTGTGTTACTGGAAAGAAGCTCCAGACTGAGTTCAATAAAGAGGAAATCAGTGATTTATTGTTTTATTTCATTTCTATCCCAAGCATCTTAGTGGAGAAATAAGCCAACACAACATTATAATGTCAAAGATAATAAATACCTTTTGTTAGATGTTTTTTTCTCACTGAAGTTCGGCAAGTTACCATCCTTTGACCAGTCACTCTTCACAGACACATGTGATCCTGATCTTACACTAATGACACAAAGAGAGAAGAGAAACTTTTCTACAGGAGGTTCATCTGTGTTTTATATTGACACACATTCTCTCTAGTCCTTCACAGAAACATCTGCAGAGTTTTAAAGATAGCAGTCATTCTTGTTTACAGACTCACAATTGTTTAACAATTTCTTTAAAGTACTTAAAATGTGAGAATAAATATATTTTACAAATATTTGACTGATCTAATTAAAGAGATTTTCAACTCTCTTACATTTCAGATACTATCTCAGAAAGTTATACTTTTTCTTCTTCACTGTAACAACTTTATGTCCTGAAGTGACAACATAAAATACAGTGTATTTAGGTGTGTTTTATTGTATTTTATGTACAGTGTATTTAGGTGTGGTTTATTGTATTTTATGTACAGTGTATTTAGCTGTGGTTTATTGTATTTTATGTATAGTGTATTTAGGCTAGGTTAATTGTATTTTATGTACAGTGTATTTAGCTGTGGTTTATTGTATTTTATGTACAGTGTATTTAGCTGTGTGTATCTGATGTTGTACAAAGGAAGCTGGGAGAAAATGCACTTCAGCTTCATAAAGCGTGCTGTACACAAGCTAACCTTTGGGTCGTACGGCTCAGAAACAGAGTTATTAATAAATCTTAAACACTGAATCCAAACAAAGAGGGTTTGCTTTCTCATCCAAACACACAGCGTCTCGACAACATGACGACAACACTACAACTCACTGAAGCCTCGTCTTCTCTTTGTGTTAAACTTTTTTTAATATTATTAACTTTTTAATATTTCACATTGTGATGCAGACATTTGTGAAATTAATATCTGGACTTCAGTCAAGGCATTTTAATCATTTCTGGATCAGTGTTCTCTGTTAGACAGAATAAATCACTTTACAGGAGACTGTGACCTTTGTAACTTTGAAGATCTTACTCAAACAGATACAGTACAGACCAAAAGTTTGGAAACATTACTATTTTTAATGTTTTTGAAAGACGTTTCTTCTTCAAGCCTGAATTTATTTGATCAAAAATACAGAAAAAAGTAATATTGTGATATATTATTACAAATTAAAATAATTGTTTTTAAATTTATTATACTAGTCCACATTCTGTTGCTTTGTGTTTACTGGTGAAAGAGCAATACCTGAAACACAAAAGTACATTTCTCAAATAAAAACAAACATTACGATTATAATTTAGAGCAAAAATAATTCTGATCGGTTTAGCCATTATACAACCTGACTAAAATGCTCATACATTTCATTTTCTTAAACTTGACTAAACAAAAACAGGACAGGGTTGACTAAATATGATTACTAAAATGTACATTTGAGTAAAACTAAGACTGAATTAAAAAATGGCTGCCAAACTTAATACTGCTGTGCGGTTAATTAATAATAATCTTACTGCTAAAATGTCAAGTTTTCATTGACTAAAACTAGACTAAAATGTTGAGACTTTCAGTCGACTAAAACTAAACAGGATAAGGTTGACTAAATATGATAAAAACTAACAAGGACATTTAACTGGTTCCTACATTATATTTCTCTACACTTCTTCTAATCTCACACATGATTTAGGATGATAGTATGAACATTGAGACACAGGGCATGTCTTTATAAATGGAGAACTGAATCATTGACTCAAATGATTCAAAATTCACAAACACGAATCCTTCAGTAACGAAACACTGCTGTGTGTTGCTCAGAGAAGCGTTTGGAAGTGTTTTCATTAACCAAATGGAGCAAAAACAGTCAACTTTGACAATATATCAAATATTGAACTAAAATGTATAAGAACTACTCGTTTTAACGCTTTAAAAAGTCAAATATTCAATTTTAATATTTTTAAAGTATTAAAAGGAATAATATTTCTAAAATGATTTTTATTTGAAAAGAGACATGGCCATTGTATAAATGTATATTTTACTAATCTTCATATCTATAAGAAGGAGGGATCAAAAATAAATAAATAAAATATTTGCAACAAATGTAGCTGTATTGTTTGATTTACCTTCTATGGGTAATTGTAAATGTCTTCTCCTGCCTTTGATGACTTTACAATATGTTTTCTGAAACATTTCAGTAACATTAAGATATTATCCTCCGATTAATCCCACACACATCTATCACAGCGTGTCTACAGATATAAACAAGTTACATTTACCAATTGTTTTTTTTTTTGTTTTTTTGATCTTCTGTATGTCCTGCTGGATGCTCCTCTTAACGTGAAATGATATGTGTCCTTCTTCTGGAGTTTTATCCTCTTTTTTTCTTCATCTGAACACCTTGTGAAGGGTATTGTTGCAAACAATACCCAGAAGCTGTCAGTCAAAAGATCAGATTTCAGCACTTGACAAACGGAAAGCGACTCTAAGCAGCTCTTAAAGCACAGATACTGAGATTGTGTTCAGTGCATTTCTGGGAAATACACGTGAATCAATAACGAACGATCGTAAAATAACTCTCAGAAAACGCTAATGAAGCATCTGATAGCAGGTTTTTATTAAACGGGATTTAACTCATCATCTATCCCTTATTTTATTAATACAGCATAACGTTAATATTAGGACTTATACAGTGTTCGAATTGTGTCAAAGCTTTTGCCCCCCGTCACTGTTTTACTGGCAGTTGACAGACAATGTTTCTCCCTAAGCCAAGACTGAATATACGGATAAGCGTCAAACATCTTGAGAGGGGGGCCATTAATGTCAATGAAAAGTACTGCAGAGAGGCTCCTGACTTGAAGGCCATTCCTTGCATCTGTGGCAGTGGCATTGAGGACAGAGAAGCCTCTTTCACATTCAGAAGAACTTGCCAGGTATGTTTTGCTAGCAGTCAACAACTTTTTGAGGACCTTCCCATTCTGATCATTGTTGAGCTTCCAATTTCTGAAGTCCTCAACTGCCTCCCTACTTGGTACTTCAAGCATCTTTGCCAGGTCGTGGATCTCTTTCTCCCCAAAGAGAATAAGAGACTCCCTGGATTTTGGCCAGTTTAGGGGATCCAGTAGTGTTACGATCTTTGTAAGATTTGTGTCAGGCATTCGTGAAGAGAGACTGTCGATGATGGCTTGGAGGAATAGGAATCTATTTACATTTTCCTTGCTTGAACGTAAGGGCACTTGTTTGAATTCTCCTACTTTAACAGCTTCCGCTGCTTTCTCCATTGACTTCCCTGGGGTGATCTTGAGCCTTCAACACCTCAATTGTCATCTTTATTTCTCGTGTGGCCTCCATAAGAGAAGTGCTTCTGTTCTGAAAAGTAAAAAAAGACACATCTAAACTAGATAAACTTTGAAGTTGGCTTGAAAAATTTTGAAGTATTTTGATAGATAGATAGATAGATAGATAGATAGATAGATAGATAGATAGATAGATAGATAGATAGATAGATAGATTTGGCATATTCCTCAATTTAACGGTCTTGTTCACACTTAATCTGAAGAAAAACACTGTACCTACCTGAAGTTTTAGGGACAGACTGTGAAGTTCACGTAGCACATCTTTAATGGTTGCCAGGTCATTAACAAAGCCAGTGCATGTGAGGCGATTCAGAAGGCCACTGATTTTTTTTCTTTCTATATCAGAGCGAGATCCATCTTCAGCTCCTTTTTTCATTTGTGCAACCAGAGCAGGGAAGTCTCTCCAAACAGCTTGTAAAGTCACAAAACTACTTGCTAACCAGTGGATGGTAAAAATGTGACCAATCTTAAGTAGAGAGATGTCAACTTGAGAAGCTGCCTCTGAAAGTTGTCTGCCATTCTTTGGGGATTGATGGTATAGTGCATACTCTTTTCATGCTGTCTGTTAGTTTTTCTTGTAGCCTGGGTGATAAATGTAAGTGCTGTGCTGTTTGAGTGTCCTGGTTAAGCTTTTTACCGATGAGGCTCCTCTTAGGCTGTATGCTACAAGAAATAAATATTACATACCAATCTGATGTTTCAAAGTGTTTTCCTTACATATTTTTTTCTGATTAAGTGTCTTAAGCCTGGGACACACCAAGTCACTTTTAAAGAGCAGAAATTAAAATAAAAATCCAGAAGAATCTTGAAATTAAAATAATAATGATAATAATAAACAGGCTTACCCTTCAAAAAAGTCAGTGATGGCTCTTCTCTTCTTTCCCTTGTCCATATCTGAAAATAATGTAAGACGTAAGATTAATATTATATTTGTTGTCGTTACTGCGAATATATTTAAGAAAGCACTATATGATTATCATGCTACTTATTAAGGTCATTATCAATGGTGATAAACTTTGAACAGTACACATGTAGGTATTTTATTTCATTTAACTAATTTATTTTGAATGTAGTTACACATATTTCATATTTTCAAGCGGAAGTTGTCATAGTTGGGTAAACTTCTATAGTGGTGAATGAGAGACTACATTAAATATATGTTTTGTCACAATAGTGTTTCTACAAGAGGGAAAAATAGAAAGAATTTGATACGATTACGATGCTGATGACCACTAATCAATTTCGATCTCTTGATTCACTATCAATTCACATGAATAGGCCTACTGTACTTTTCTTGGGTTAAATTCAGTATTTTTATTGCATTAATATTCACTTGTGTGCTTATACTAGTATCTTTTTAAAATTTATAATTTGAAACTAAATATTTATTCAAATGCAAAACCTAAAAATAAGTAAGCAGTTATGACCTGCAATACTCTTTTGAGCAACTAGACTACCGTATTTTCGGGACTATACGTTTTTTCATAGTTTGGCTGGTCCTGCCACTTACAGTCAGGTGCGACTTATTTATCAAAATTAATTTGACATGAACCAAGAGAAATGAACTAAGAGAAAACATTACCGTCTCTACGCTGCTCAGTGCTCCTGTAGTCTACACTGAACACATAGAGCGCCCTCTCGCGGCTGGAGACGGTAATGTGAACTCTTGGTTCTTGGTTATAATAAATGCGATTTATAGTCCAGTGCGATTTACCGTATATGTTTTTTTCCTCATCATGACGTATTTTTGGACTCATAGTCCGAAAAATACGGTACATAGATGTATATTTATTAGAGTTGGTAAACAAATGCCACAAAATGACTTTAATTTGCCTCTTTGCATTGAATTTAAAACCCTTTTCTCCATTTAACCGTAAATACTACACTAATTTTATTAGGATATACATAATAACGGAAAATAGGATACAATTCATAACAAAAACGGTTGATCTGCATGTTTGTCTTCGGTGTAATAATCAATGCATGTGTGTCTCACGCACAATTTGTGAGAATTAGCAACCCTGCTTTGTCATCTTTGATACAAAAAAAGCCTTCACCCAATAAACATTTTCATCAGTAATAATGTCCTTAATTAAATTAACACTGTTTATGAGCAGTTATGGCTATAGATTTAAAATTATTTGTTTAATTTAGAATGGATGCAACGCTAGCTTTTTTCTCAGAATTACGTTAGATGGCTAATTACAACTAACAATCCGATAGTGAGCCAGCATCATAAGATAAAAAACAACAACTATTGACAGACCAAGATTATAATAAAAGTGACCGTCCGATTCTAGGATAAACACTTATTCAATAGCAGTAAATTAGGTGTACTAAACAATCATAAAACAAAGAAATATTATCTTACCGTCATCGTGAGGTAAAATAATGAGGAAGGATCACTCTGTCAGTCAATCACACAGCGACGTCGCTCCCGCAGTCAATAAATTCCTTCTGAAAACAGCGTGTGGCGCACTTGAGCGTATTTTCAGACGCACATCTAATTTGAAGGAGCTTTTTATGGGAGCGGCAGCGCAATACTTTGATAAAAAAAATAGATAGGGCCATGTCAAATATTGTTTCTATTTTAGTTTTAATGAAAAACCTTGATGCTTATGGGGGTCCCGGACCCCCCCAGCCCCCCCTCAAGTCGAACACTGGACTTATATCTATCTGCACAGAATCCCCTGAACGCAGAAGTGAACGTGTCTGTGTGTCTCTGAATGAACTCCTTTTGTGGAAGCGTTCTTCAACACAACAACGAGCAGAAACACGACAACTAAACTCTAAACATTCACAGCGTTTTATTATAATAGTGTCCTCATTATAATGTTATGCACTATAAAACCGAACAATGAAATTAGTTAATTGCACTAAAATAATAATGAAAGTTCATTGGACTTAATTTAAATAAGTTCTGTAAACTCAAAATTGTTGTAGTAAGGTGAACTTAAAATTATTGCGTTACATGCTTTGCATCAGAAAACAAGGAAAATAAATGTAGAAATTAAGTGTTATTTTGTGTGTTTTTACACAAGATTAACATAGAGGGACTTAAGTTAGTACTTAAATGTTGTGTTATGTCAGAACTTACAAAGGTTTCTATTATGTTGTTTTTGTAGTGTTACCGTTGTGGCGAAGAGTAGAGCCTGTGGTTAGGTTTAGGATGGACAACAATAGACTATATTTGAGGGTATTTCCCACATCATATGAGTTGAAAAATAGAGAAAATTTTGAGTGAAGTACTCTCTAAGTTGAGAAATATCAATATTTATAAGATAACTGAGATAATTTAAGGCAACTGGAAACGTAATTTTTAATGTAATGTAATTTTTAAACTTAAGAGTTCTGTGAACTTATTAGGGTTTACAGTGTATGGTAACAGACACTTAAAAATATATATTTTATTGAACTAAAAAATATTAAGTTAATTCGATGTAATCTGTTTCAACAATTTTTTTGAGTTAAGTGAACTTGTCGGGTTTTACAGTGTGTGTATGACAGTCCCAGTCATAGTTGTTTGTCCTGCTCGCTATCTGAAAAAAAATAAAATAAAAAAATAAATCATACTAATATGCTGATTTGCTGCTCAAACATCAAAGTTCATTAAGTTCATTCACTGACTTTTTGACGGTTTCATTTAGATTCATTAAAAAAACTAAATAGCCATTGCTTGGATTTAATTTATATCCAAATGAAATCCTAAATGACACACTACACACGGTGCATACTGTACTCTAGATACTCAACTGTCTGGTGTATGAATATTATAAGATTATTTTATCAACATCTGAGTCTGAGCTCTCCGTTGTGAGGAAAGCTGACAGTTGACTCATTAAGTGTTTGTCTGTTTAAGTCGAGCATTATCCAGAGAAGATCTTGACTTCACTGATGATTAGCTGTTGTTCTTACACCCTCACCAGAGAAAACATCTGGACTCAGACAACTAGACTTGAAGATCAACAAGCAGAAAACAGAGATGATAACACTGAACACCTCAAACCCCTCAGCAATTAAAGTACAGGAGCAGACCTCTGTAAAAATGAGGAGTTTGTAGAGCTGGGCTTCATCATTAGACATGATGGAGGACAGACAATGACATCAAGAGACGCATTAGCAAGAGCAGAAACAGCTTTATAACACTGAACAATATGTGGAGGTCCAACACTAGAATGACTCTGTATCAGAGCTGTGTCCTTTCCACCTTACTTTACAGATCTGAATGTTAGAGAACGACAGAAGCACTTTACCTAACTATAAACATTCCACATGATGAACCTCCAGAATCCTGCAGATCTTCTGCTCCAAAACATCTATGACCAATAACTACTCATGCGGCGCAATTAAGAAAGTACAGCACCTTTAAAAATATATTAAATGAAAAAAATAAAAATAAAATAAAAATACGGACGTCTTTTACCTGCTGTACATACAATGGGAACATTTCTGTTATTATGCATTAGCTATTTATGCTTTATGTTTCATGTCTACAAGTTAGCCTACATTTAAAACAGTTTAATAATACTTAACAGACGAGTAAACTTTTCACTTGTTTTTAACTATATGTGGCATTTTATTACATGAAAATATAAAAGTGTTAAAAAGACTAAATGTGTTTGAGTATTTAGAGGAGAGTGAAAGACACAAATGCTGTTAACTTGTGAAAATGTTTAGTTGATTTGATGAAGAAGGGACTCCATCCACAGAACAAAGACTATATACTGGATATCTGTACATTAACAACAGACACACAACTAAATATAAAGTAAAATAGAATAATAATGTGTAGAAAACATGAGATAAGTTTCACACATTGTAGATTTGCTTTATATCTTTTGACACATTTAAGTGCTGCACTTGACTATCACATTTAAACATCTGAATCATTATGAATGAGTTTAATAGAAATATTATTAAACTGAAGAGCCAGACAGACTCATCTGAGCTTCTTCCTCCTCTGTTCCAGCTTTACATTAAACACAATGATCATCTGCTTGAATACTAGAGCAACATTAATCATTCAATATCATGTTTCTAACATACATGCTGCATTATTTGATTGTAAAGTCTGAGTCTCTTCACCTGTATGGATCACATTTACACATTTATCACACATTTATTTCCCCTAATAGACACAGTAGTGAAGCTCTTCTGTGGATCTTCAGCTGATGTTTACTGCTCATCTCAAGACCACTTCACTTTATGATACACAGCTTTTATCAGCTTTTGGTGATTTATCTCAAGCTGTAAGATTGAACAGAAGAGAAGATAATCAGAGTTCAGTGGAATAAAGTACTAATTAATTACTATATATCAAAGTAATAATAATAATAATTTAATAATAATAATAATTCCTTACATTTATATAGCGCTTTTCTAGCACTCAA
The DNA here is from genome assembly GCF_003368295.1 of Carassius auratus. Lineage (NCBI taxonomy): Eukaryota > Metazoa > Chordata > Actinopteri > Cypriniformes > Cyprinidae > Carassius > Carassius auratus. Next base: position 12,146 of record NW_020524516.1, read on the forward strand.
AGCGCTTTACATAGACAGGGGGTATCTCCTCATCCACCACCAGTGTGCAGCATCCACCTGGATGATGCGACGGCAGCCATAGTGCACCAGAACGCCCACCACACACCAGCTTACTGGTGGAGAGGAGACAGAGTGATGAAGCCAATCAGCAGATATGGGGACTGTTAGGAGGCCATGATGGTCAGAGGCCAATGGGCGAATTTAGCCAGGATGCCGAGGTCACACCTCTACTCTTTTCGAAAGACATCCTGGGATTTTTAATGACCACAGAGAGTCAGGACCTCGGTTTAACGTCTCATCCGAAGGACGGTGCTCGTTGACAGTATAGCGTCCCCATCACTACACTGGGGCGCTAGGACCCACACAGCCCACAGGGTGAGCACCCCCTGCTTGCCTCACTAACACCTCTTCCAGCAGCAACCTAGTTTTCTCAGGAGGTCTCCCATCCAGGTACTGACCAGGCTCAGCCCTGCTTAGCTTCAGTGGGAAACCGGTCTTGGGCTCCAGGGTGATATGGCTGCCGGCCATATCACCCAAAGTAAAAAGTTACATTAAAATCCTTTAATCAAAGTTGTTGCTGACTGACCAGAAGTGTTTAGCTGAATCTAAATTGTCTAATTCTTCACTTGTGTGTCAAGAAAGCATATAATAAGTGTGATAATGCAGATGCAGCCGGATGTTATCACAGAATAAGTCTCTTCAGGAGGACACAAGTCCTGATCACCCTGTCGGGTTTATTCTGTGATAACAAGCGGCTGGAGGGACATTATCTCTTACAGAAAGTAAGTGTAAAGTAATGTGACGTGTTGCTTGTCAAAGTAAAAACACACAAGAGACAGAGACATTGATCATGTGATGCTGGACGACTGTGAGCTGAAGCTGAATCTGCTCTGATTTTACCAGCGTTTTCCTACAATCTGAACAAATCTATTTCAAACTCGAATGATTCACTGTTACTGATCTCATTAATAAAGCAGCTGTTGCTGTAGAAAGCTGTGACAGTCTGCTTTTCTTCTCTTTCCTCATTTGTGTTCAACATTTTGATCAACTTTACATTTCATTCTGACACAAACCCTTTGAAATAAAGCTTGATGATCATTTGATCAACTCTTTTCACTAATATCTGAAAGTATATATTTGTTTGTCAAAGTGAAGTTTACTCACCTCAGTTCACAGTTTGAGTCTCGTAGCACATCAATGAGCTTCTGCTTTGAGTCTCCAATCTTATTATATCTCAGATCAAGCTCTTTTAGAAACTGCAGAGCTTTTGTGTTTGTCAAAGACTGAGTTAAAGAAGAAACATCTGTAATGTCACAGTCATAAAGACTAGAAAGAGACAAACAGAGGAAGAGAGATCATCTTACAAACAAATCATTAGGATGAAGAATCTTTCACGAATATAATGTTAACACATTCATCATGAGATATTGAGTATAAAGTGTTTTGTTGAACTCTTATGTGCTGTTCGTTTGGGGACGACACTCGTGCTGTTTGGGCTCTCCAGAGAACACAGCCAACAAAAGGACTTTTTGTTACAAATGTAATTTTACTAATGTTTTTAAACCACATTTGTGTAATTCTTTAAGGATTTATGATATTTTTTATATTTATATAAATAAATTAAATGTGATGGTTGTTTTTCTAATGTTTTTTCACACTAACACACAACCAGATATCAATCCAATTTAATTTTCTATTTGTAGATCTATCAAGTGTTGACAACCGTACAAAGTCTCATATCGTTTAGATAAAGGAACATTTGTTTTTAATTTCAGCAAACATCATTTGGGGTCTCAAAAGACCTTGAACAGCACATAAGAGTTAAACAAAGTGATTTTCATCATTTTGATTCTTGTCTGTGAATGTTACTGACCTCAATCTCTCCAGTTTACAGCGTGAATCCTTCAGTACGTCACACAAGTGATTCAGTCCTGTGTTTTTTATTTGATTCAGACTCAGGTTCAGTTCTCTCAGGTGTGATGGGTTTGATTTCAGAGCTGAAGTCAGGATGAGACACTGTTTCTCTGTAATACTGCAATCACTCAGACTAAAGACAGAAAGAGAAAACACAATGAATCAGACACGTTATGTTCATGAAGTCACAGCAGAACAACCTTCATCTGTCAAATCAGAGCATCTTAATCTACATTGAGAGAAAGAGAGAAGATAGAAGAAAACTATTTAATAGTCACAATGTCTTGATAAAACAAAAAAAACAGAGTAAGAGTGTCTGAACACCTTTGGATAATTAATCATGAGTAAACATCATACAGTGCAATAAATAAAATGTTGCTGAAGCTGAAAACAATAAATAAATAATTACACAGCCATAAAAAACTAGGATATTGAGGATATTAGTTACATTTCAAGTCTAGAGAGTCTTTAGTTAGACCAAAAAAAGAGGTTTGTGATTTATAATGTAATTAAGATACAAGATCAACTACAGAAGCATCTTAAAAATAACATTAAAATGTTTAAATTGATTTTAAATGTAACAAATAAAGAAAATTCTGTTCAGAAATGAAAAAATCAAGATATTTTAAGATTGTAGATTACAGTCAACAAGTACAAGATTTTGTGATCATATTTTGTTCTTATCGTGATTCATGTCGGAGTGAAACTGCTTTAAAAACAGAACTGCAGGTCAGGAATTAATTTTAATTAATGATACTAACACTAGTTTCTCCAGCTTGAATTGTGTGTTCATCAGTAGATCACTGAGGTGTTTCACTCCAGAGTCTCCTAGTAGTTTATTCCAGCTCAGGTCCAGTTCTCTCAGGTGTGATGGGTTTGATTTCAGAGCTGAAGTCAGGATGAGACACTGTTTCTCTGTAATACTGCATCCCCACAGACTGAAGACAGAAAGAGAAAACACAATGAATCAGACACGTTATGTTCATGTGTGAGTAATTCATCATCTGTTAACAACATACAGTGTGATAAATAACACCTAAAAACAATATAAGTAAATAAATAATCATTCAGCCATAAACTTAATCTAAAACAAAATAGGATTTGAGGATATTAGTTACATTTCAAGTCTGAAGAATCTTTAGTCAGACCAAAAAAAAAAAAAAAAAAAAACAGGATCAACTATAGAACCACTTTACAATAACATTAAAAAAAAAAAGAGTTTAAATGTAACAAATCAAGAAAATTCTGTTCATAAATCTAAATTTACTTCAAGACATTTTAAGATTGAAGTTTACAGTCAACAAGTACATTTTATGATCATATTTTGTTCTTTTTTTTTTACTGCAGGTCAGGAATTAATTTTAGATGAAAAGCTGATAATTGTTTGTTATTGCTGTGATCTCATGAGACTGACAGGTTTTCCCTCCTTCACATCATCAGACGAGAGAAGATATGTTTATGAGGGAAAGTGATGGTTATTTTCATTAAAGATCACAAGGATACATTTATTTTTGGATATAAATTATGTACCCTGATAAATCAATCTGACTGTAACTGCTGTAGAGTATAATGATACTAACACTAGTTTCTCCAGCTTGAATTGTGTGTTCATCAATAGATCACTGAGGTGTTTCACTCCAGAGTCTCCTAGTAGTTTATTCCAGCTCAGGTCCAGTTCTCTCAGGTGTGATGGGTTTGATTTCAGAGCTGAAGTCAGGATGAGACACTGTTTCTCTGTAATACTGCATCTACACAGACTGAAGACAGAAGAGAAAACACAATGAATCAGACACGTTATGCTCATGTGTGAGTAATTCATCATGTGTTAACACAAAACAGTGCAATCATTTAAAAGAAATACAAATTAAAAACTTGCAAAACCTTATATTTCCATTACATTTAATCATTTAGCAGATGCTTTTATCCAAAGTGACTTATAAATTACGACAACTGAAGCAATCAAAATCAACAAATGAGCAATGATACACAAGTGCTATAACAAGTCTCAGTTAGCTTTTTTTAAAGCTTTTATTTTATTTTATTCAATTAAATTATTATCGCATGCGCGACCAAAATAAGAAGTGTGCTGTAAATGAGTTCAGAGTGTGTGTTTGTGGACCGACATGGTTGACTGCTGTTAATGCACAATTACCATTTTAGATCGACAAACTGTAGTGTATAAGATTTCTATTCAAACTGAAATAATAAATCTAGGCTTCCTGTAAATGTTTTCAAAGCACAATGCAGAACTGAGACAATTCATTCACTGACGCTCTTCAGACTAAACCCAGAAGCACATAGACTTACGAGCAACCCGCCAAAATAAAAGCTTGCTGAGTTTAAGTTCGAAGATGAAAAAATAAAGAAATTCAAATTCAAATAATGATAAAAATATTAGCACTTTATTTTTAAGTTTACTATAAAATAATTGTATTTGTATTTAATAGTCCCATGTTATTTTAAAATAAAATAGAATTAGCACACTTTATTATTTAGTTTATTATTTTATATAAATAAACACTTAATGAAATGCAATAATATCATTACTATTATTAATGTACGTTTTGTTGTTATATTTGATGGGTCACCAGCTTCTCAGAAGAGAACCAGGCTGAAAAACTGATGTGCTCTTCTGAATGTAGGGCTGCTCAATAAATCACATGCAGGGGCGTAAATTGGGTGTAAAAGATAGAATTGCACTTGTGAGGAAGTGTATCCACAGAGGAAAGTCGTACTACTATAAGTGCAGCATGAGACAGCGCTTGTGTCTGTTGTAGACATTACTATCCTCACAGTGTTGCCAAGTCTGCAGTTTTCTCATGGATTTGAAACTTTATCAATGTTACCGTGGGTTAAAACGACCCCAGTGACGTGTATTTTAGCTTCGGAACACTATTTTTACCAAGGGACCCCCTCGAAATGTGGTTAGTTTGGACTAGTTTTGAGAAGCAATTAGGTGGATTTTGTTTTGAAAACCTGGCAACCCTTTCTGTCAAGCAGGTAACATTATTATCACTAGTGGACTCACCGAAAAATGTGTGTGTGTGTGAGATATGTACAAGAAGAAAGCAGGCCCTGAACTAAAGCACTGTGAGGTGAGGGAGAAGAGACTCAAAATATTAATAAGCTTAAAACACATTTTTGTCCATTTGAGTTTGTTATTTTAATACTTACACTATTATTTAAAGTGAGTGATTTCAGATGGAGCAGCATTTAATACACAGAACCGCAGTTCACTATCAAGATATTAAATAACACATTAATAATCACAAATGAATCGCCTTCAATTATGGTTAATCAGTGCAATGGATCATGGGAAATGTAGTCCAGGGGACACATAACAGTCTGTGTAGTGTGAGTCAATATAATAGAAGGAGGAACTCTGGTGGAGAGCGGATGGAAGACCACGGACAGGATTCATGACAGTTGTGAGGAGAAAGAATAAAGTTATTCAGATGAAAGATCAGGATTATAAATACATTATGTGCACAGATAAATCATTTCAGCACTGCAATATTCCATAAAAAAATAATAACTGTCAACTTTAATTTCATGGTGATTATGAAAGTAAACAGTAATTTAATCTGACTGTAACTGCTGTAGAGTATAATGATACTAACTCTAGTTTCTCCAGCTTGAATTGTGTGTTCATCAGTAGATCACTGAGGTCTTTCACTCCAGAGTCTCCTAGTAGTTCATTCAGACTCAGGTTCAGTTCTCTCAGGTGTGATGGGTTTGATTTCAGAGCTGAAGTCAGGATGAGACACTGTTTCTCTGTAATACTGCAATCATACAGACTGAAGACAGAAAGAGAAAACACAATGAATCAGACACGTTATGTTCATGAAGTCACAGCAGAACAACCTTCATCTGTCAAATCACAGCATCTTAATCTACATTGAGAGAAAGAGAGAAGATAGAAGAAAACTATTTAATAAAGTCACAATGTTTTGATAAAACAAAAAACAGAGGAAGAGTGTCTGAATATATTTGGATAATTTTCCACAATTTGGTCCTCTGTACAGAAAAACAAATAAGTTGTTCATTTAATCAAATAATTTACACTTCTCATGATTTATGTACAATTTGTGCTGATTCTTGATAGAAATATGTAACACCAATGAGTAGATGGTATTCAGCCATCTGTTCCATATTAATGAATCCTGACTCTTTAACACATTCTACACTCAAAGACCAGAACTTGAGTTAAAGAAAAACAAGGACCTTTGTTTTACAACAGCGTCCAACATAACTCACCACCCGGGCGCCACCATGGCGGCAACATCCTGGCGTGAATGAGAATTATAACGCCTTGGAGACTATCCAGAGATACAATATCGAACTTCAAAGGAAAGACAAACACCCGCCCTTTTCACTCACGGCGCGATCACACATTCCACAGAACAGACGCACACACATTCAGTTACAGGCACAAGCATTTTTGGCTAGCCCATGGACCTTTTTCTTATAAAACTACCTCTAAGTGTATTTTAATGTCTCTCTTTTTGTGCTCAAATGTATGTATTTATGTGGCATAGTGGAATATATGAATGTTACTGTGTGTTTAATCAAATTTTATGCATATAATTAGGAACAACTCCGTATCTCTGTATACCTGATTCGTAAAATCATAGTTTTTGGTGTCTGTATAATCGTAAAAACACGACTGTAACGAATCTTGATAGCAAATTACAAAAGAATACATTGTTTCAGAGGAACAATCTTGCTTAAGAAAAATGTTTAATTTTGTCATCGCCATAAATTAGACCTGTGGGCGGAGATCAGCAAACAAAGAAGATTTTTCCTGCCTCAGTTTCTTACACTTCATTGGTTCATACGGAAAGATAGGTGTGAACCTACTTTTACGTAAAAGCTGTGTTCTTGGCATTCCGCCAGAGAGAAAAGGGGGTTCCCAGCTTTGCAACCGGACTTCAAGAAGTTCTCCGTTTGTTCTTCTTTACTTTTTGTTTCATTTTAGTTTTTCTTTATTGTCTTCTGATATTTGGATTCGTTCAATTGTCTTCACGAGCCAAACGAACTTAAAAGTCTAATCATCTTTTGGCAAAGTTTACATTCGCGTTAACCATCGAGCTCGCGCATCATCTGCTCTGGAAAGAGCAACGCTGAAGCCACACCGACAGACAGTTTGAACTCAGCTACACACAAGAGCCAGATCAAAGCAAGTACTTTCTTATATCGCAACTTAAAATTGCTGTTTAAGGTTGTCTAGGCTATTCCATGTTTGTGAAATTATTCCATGACTTGGGGTCTCTTGCAAAGTTAACTGTTTGAAAATTGTCACACTGAGATTGGTCTTCACTTTCACTTTTTTCCCTCTCTCTCTCTCATTTATCTCCCTCTCTATCTCATTACTACTCTTGTTCGTTATCTCGTTTAAATTGTACTGTTCATTTTTATTAAATCCCATAATTTTCTTGAATTTAATTGTTTTATTGCTCATTGAAATCGAAGTCCCTGAATCGTGTTATCTAAGCTACGAGCTTTGTTTTATATGAATTAATTTCGGTAATCTAAACAGTACAGACAAAGAAAATATTGTTTTTCCTGATCAGAAGATTAATATTTCTTGGAGTTTGTAAGAAGGGTATTTTTATTGAATTTTGATAAGGAATTCTAGCTTCCAGTTTGCGGGACGAACAGATTGTCTAGATTAACTTAAAATAATTCCAGTAAAGGTTACCTTTAAATGATTAATTATTCCCTCTTTGGGTAATTTAATATTTGTAAGCAATAAGCACGTTATATTCATAGACTCATGAATATTCACTTAATTTGAGTTAATTATTCCCCAGAAAGTGATTGTTGCTACAAATAGAACAAATTTTTAATTCCCCACAACTTTGTTTAAAAGGTGTTAAAATATTTCCTATCTTTTTATTTCTGTCATATAATTCTTATTTCATCTTTTGTCTAAAACTGATTATATTGTCTAAAATAAAAGTCCTGACTGCTGTGTATTAGTGTTTAAACTGATTCTGGTCTGCACATCACTACAACGTAAATGCATTCGCTCTGCTCTGTCCAGTGACTTGATCAGCTTTGCTACACAGATTCAACTTTGCACATCTAAATAAAACTGTAGGTTTGTCTGTGTGTGTAGTAGGGCTGTCAACGAATATTCTAAATTTGAATATATATTCGAATAGTTTAAAAAAAACGAATTTCGAAGGTGAAAATTAATATTCGAATTAAAAAAAGTGATATTAGTTCCATTTCAAGTCTAGAGAATCCTTAGTTAGACCAAAAAAAAAGGGGGGTTTGTGATTTATAATGTAATTAAGATACAAGATCAACTACAGAAGCATTTATTTTAAATGTAACAAATAAAGAAAATTCTGTTCAGAAATGAAAATTTAATTCAAGATATTTTAAGATTGTAGTTCTTCATATTTTGTTCTTATCGTGATGCATGTCTGAGTGAAACCACTTTAAAAACAAAACTGCAGGTCAGGAATTCATGAGTTTTGATGAAAAGCTGATAATTGTTTGTTATTGCTGTGATCTCATGTGACTGACAGGTTTTCCCTCCTTCACATCATCAGACAAGAGAAGAGATGTGTTTATGAGAGAAAGTGATAGTTATTTTCATTAAAGTTCACAAGGATACATTTATTTTTGGATATAAATTATGTGCCCTGATAAATCAATCTGACTGTAACTGCTGTAGAGTATAATGATACAAACTCTAGTTTCTCCAGCTTGAATTGTGTGTTCATCAGTAGACCACTGAGGTGTTTCACTCCAGAGTCTCCTAGTAGTTCATTCTCACTCAGGTTCAGTTCTCTCAGGTGTGAGGGGTTTGATTTCAGAGCTGAAGTCAGGATGAGACACTGTTTCTCTGTAATACTGCATAAACACACACTGAAGACAGAAAGAGAAAACACAATGAATCAGACACGTTATGTTCATGAAGTCACAGCAGAACAACCTTCATCTGTCAAATCACAGCATCTTAATCTTCATTGAGAGAAAGAGAGAAGATAGAAGAAAACTATTTAATAAAGTCACAATGTCTTGATAAAACAAAAAACAGAGGAAGAGTGTCTGAACACCTTTGGATAATTTTCCACAATTTGGTCTTCTAAACAGAAAAACAAATAAGTTTTTCATTTAATCAAATAATTTACACTTCTCATGATTTATGTACAATTTCTCCTGATTCTTGATAGAAATAGAATTTTTTTTTAATTCCCCACAACTTTGTTTAAAAGGTGTTAAAATCTTTCCTATTTTTTTATTTCTGTCATATAATTCTTATTTCATCTTTTGTCTAAAACTGATCATATTGTCTTAAATAAAAGTCCTGACTGCTGTGTATTTGTGTTTAAATTGATTCTGGTCTGAACATCACTACAACGTAAATGCATTCGCTCTGCTCTGTCCAGTGACTTGATCAGCTTTGCTACACAGATTCAACTTTGCACATCTAAATAAAACTGTAGGTTTGTCTGTGTGTGTAGTAGGGCTGTCAACGAATATTCTAAATTCAAATATATATTCGAACAATTTTAAAAAATCGAATTTCGAAGGTGAAAATTAATATTCAAATTAAAAAAAAAAAAATGTGGAAAAAAACGCCCGCTTTAGTAGAGGCGTGGCGTCTGCTTTGCGAGTGGGCGCCTGAGGGTTCAGGGACAGGTCACATGACTCCTATTGTCTGGCACAGCATCACTGCTGAAAGTTGACGCGTCTTCATGGAAGTGCAGAGCCCAACTCGACCGCAGCAGAGAAAGCAAGGTAAAATTGTTGATCCGCGAGATAAAGTTGTATGCAAGCTATTTAAGATACAGTTAGCATACCATTCGACCACTAGCAACATGAGGTCACATCTCAAAAATGTGCACCCAAATGAGCATGGCATGTGTGGAACTCCAGCTAAACAGTCACGTCTTGACACGTAACGTTACTTTGCATCGCCCCCCACAAGCTCTTTGTCTGCAAGTGCAACACGACAAAAGGCCATAACGGATAAATTAATTTTGTTCATTTGTAAGGACATGAGACCGATCAGTATCGCGGATGGGGCAGGCTTCAGATAGTTATGTCAAGCAATGGAACCGAGGTTTGATTATTTATTGTTTCATGTCAAGGAAAAGTTTCATGTTTACCACAGCACAGCTCGCTCGCAGCATTCAATGTCAGTCCTATATGCTGTAAAACTTCAATTAATATTAATAATATTTGTTTCAATCACTGAACGAAGCCTGCTATATGTGGGACAAGAGTCGCGACCTTAAATCGCTTACACTCAAGCACCAGCACTCAAAATATGTTTGTAACCCGTTATGCGCAGAGAACGTGAGGGTGAGAGAGCGTGAGGTCTGCAGTCTTGGCCATTAGTTGATTTCCTTGTTTTTGTGTAGGTAATACGTTGTCAAATATGTTTAAACTTAAATAGACTACTTATACAAGTAGTTATGTCTGATACTATTCTGTTGTGTCCTATTAATAAACACAATGAAAACAGTTCTGTCCCACTGGATAAAAGAGAATCGTTTGTGTATTTTTGGTATTAACTGAAATGATTGGATATTGGGTTATGTATTTGACCTGCTGTATGAGCAACAAGAAACACTCATTACTTTCAAATGTTTAGATCACACAACAACTAACTTTACAAGTAAAATAGACAGTACAGAATATAGACAGATTAACTATACAAAAAAATACATATATATATAGTGCAAAAAACAAGTTAACAGTCAGTGATGCAAGGTTGATCCAAAATGAGTGGGTGCCTGTGGTTACGAGTCATCATTTTTAATGATATTCGGGTCGCGGTCGGTCAGGTCGTTTGATATAAATATGCCAATTAAACCTTTGTAAGTTATATAGTACTAGACACAATTTTGAAATACATAAGCCTACAGTTTATTGGCTGAATAACTGGTGAAGATGACGCAGAGCTCAGTCTGCAGGAAGAGATGGAGGCAGTGAGAGAAAAGGTGAAGGCGCTGTTTTTGGTAAAACATGATTTTGACGACTTCATTAAGTTTTGTTTTATAGAAAGCTCTTTTAAAGACTTTTGTGAATCTTAATTTTGATCAATGTTTTATCAATCAGTTGCCCGTATTTAATAAATAAGAAGCAAATATATAGCAGACAATGTAATGAGGTGCTGGAACGATCACTTGCATTGATGTGAACTGGAGGACGCCGAAACTCAGCTTGTGCCTCGCAGACTTGAGAAATATGACTACTGAAATGAAATGACTACTTTTAAATGAAAATATTCAAACCAAAATAAATAGGCTACTCTCTGATTATGTAATCCATATGAAATGTGCATTTCTCTCTGGCTTTCATGGCTAGTCTGCATCGTCAACTTCATCTTTGCAGCGACACAGAAAACACCAGTTTATTACTAAACAATTAAATGTCTCCTTGCTAATTTAGACACATTCATAATCATTACTTTAACCGGTTATTTGTGGCAAGCTTTATGTGTGCGGTCATAACGCTTATTATCCTGTAGGCTATAGCCTATTTAAGTAATTAAATTAATATAAAGGGGTGATTTGTCCACGAATGGCTTAAATGAACAACTACTAATCGACTAGAAAAAAAAAATAAATTAGTCAGAGACAGCCCTTATTTCACGTATTTTGGAACCAGCAGGGCATTCTGGGTTGAGCGAGACCCCACGGAATGAGTGAATATTCAGAAATGTGCTCTCCGCTCACGAGCTCTGATCAGAACAAACCCGAACCTCACGGTCTGCTGAACTTGCAGAAACATACAAATAGACATAGCCAGACTAGACTATTTGTGTACAAATTATGAGCTTATTGACTTTTTTTTTTTTTTTGGTAATTCTTGACAAAATTAGAATATTTTAAGTTTTTTTTTTTGTTTGTTTGCACCCCTAGTTCCTACATCTATGGCCCAATGATGCTACGATGAGCATTTACTATTTTTAAAAAATGCGGGTCAGGAAGCGGGTCGGGTACAATATTTTCTTTTTTTTTTTTGTGGTCCGAGTTGCAGGTGGGTTAGTTTAAAACATCGGTCAGGTGCGGGTTGTTTATACATTGACATGCGGTGCATCACTGGTAACGGTCAGTGAGGGTGATGGGAAGATAGTTTTTAAAGGGTCATGAAACCCCAGACTACTTTTTCTGAGATTGTATCAGAGGTGTGTGTGTTGCACTTCATAGAAAACAATGTTAGCATTCATTAATTTTAATTGTTTTAAACACAGTTTTGTAACGTGGCAAAGGACTATAATACTTCGATGACGTGTCAGTATCTCATAATTATTCAGTCCTGTAGCACCGAGCCCAGAATCACGCTGTGTTTCCACCGTCGGGTCAGAAACTCCTCAGCGCTTCATTAAAACACCCTTTACACGCCTCTCTGGAACAACGTCACACAACTCCATCATTTCACCAACAAAGAAGTTATCAGAAAACTAATAATAGATAAGTGACTGGAACCAGCGCGATCACAAAACAAACATGATAAAAGCAGACGTTTGTTTGCATGCTTTGTTAAAGATTTACATTGAGCATAGACGAGTTAGGACAGATAAAACATGTTACTATACACTACACTGGAAGACCTCAGGCAGTACGGGTCGGCAGCAACACATCCAGCACCATCACACTGAACACTGGGGCCCCCCAAGGATGTGTGCTGAGCCCCCTCCTCTTCACTCTGCTGACCCATGACTGCACACCGTCAAACAGCTCCAACCTCTTCATTAAGTTTGCAGATGACACGACGGTGGTGGGTCTCATTAGCAACAAAGATGAGACAAACTACAGGAGTGAGGTGAGCCGCCTGGCTGGGTGGTGCAGTGACAACAATCTCTCTCTGAATGTGGAGAAGACGAAGGAGATTGTTGTAGACTTCAGGAGAGCACACACTCAGCACGTTCTCTGACCATCAACGGTGCGACTGTGGAGAGAGTGAGCAGCACCAAGTTCCTGGATGTGCACATCGCAGAGGACCTCTCCTGGACTGAAAACACCGCATCACTGGCCAAGAAATCACAACAGCGTCTCTACTTCCTCCGCAAACTGAGGAGAGCCAGAGCCCCACCCCCCATCATGTACACATTCTACAGAGGGACCATCGAGAGCATCCTGTCGAGCTGCATCACTGTGTGGTATGGCGCCTGACACGCGTCCTGCCGAAAGACTCTGCAACGCATAGTGAGAGCAGCTGAGAAGATCATTGGAGTCTCTCTACCCTCCCTCCAGGACATTTATGGAACACGTCTCACCCGCAAAGCCCTCTGCATCACAGGTGATCCCACCCACCCATCACAAAGCTTCTTCAGCCTGCTACCATCAGGGAGGAGACTGCGGAGTCTCCAGGCCAGGACCAGCCAGGACCAGCAGACTGAAGGACAGCTTCATCCACCAGGCTGTCAGGAAGCTGAATTCCCTCCCGAACCTGCCCCCCCCCCCCTTCTTCCCCAGGCACCACTGAACTATGAACTATGAATTTTTAACTTTTATTTTTATTATATGTCTTTTTTATTATATGTCTTTTTATAATTCCCTTATTGTATAATTGTATCTATATTTTATATTTGATCTAGTTATTTTTTTAGGCTTTAATGTTAATGTTATCTGTATGCACCGGGGTCTGAGAGTAACGCAATTTCGATTCTCTGTATGTATGTACTGTACATGTGGAAATTGACAATAAAGCAGACTTGAACTTGAACACTAAATAATACACTATTGTGATCGTCTGAATGAGAAGCTGACGTCTGATTTCTTCAAGTGGTCTTACCATGTTTACTATGGTAATGTTAAGTGCATAGACCTTATCACTTATAAATATTCAGCCTTGTAAGGTGATCATAATCCACATCAGATCTCAAACAGAAGTTATTTCAAACACTCGCTGCTGTCTGAAAGTGAGTTCTGAGCTATTATTATTAATGTCTTTAACTTTATGAAATGATCCTTGGCACTGATGCTCTCCAGATGCAGAGAAACTCCAGCTTCATTCATAACCTCCTCTAACATAATCTCAGAGACACAGTTGGCCAAAAAACCCTGGCAGTTGTCCCAGAAACCAGTGGAAACCAGACTGACCCTGCCTTTATGAAATTACATTTAAACATAGAAACATGCATACACATATACTGTTTTTTTTTAATTAGTCTTCAATCCTCAGTTTGTAGTCAGTAAAAGTGAACACATTCAGCAGTCACAGCAGAAGATAGAAACAAAATTTAACTGAAGTTAAGTCAAAAGTTGTATGAATCTATTCTAAGAAGGTTGTAATCTGTATTAAAGGCAAACGATGGTATACACATTAATAAAATACTGGATATTTCTAATGTGTTCATATTATTTTCTCCAACCCCTGTGCACTTAAAGGGATAGTTCACCCAAAAATGAAAATTACCCCATGATCTACTCACCCTCAAGACATCCTAGATGTATATGAATTTCTTCTTTCAGACAAATTTAATCGGAGTTATATTAAAAATGTCCTGGCTCTTCGAAGCTTTATGACGTGAGTCAGACTCAAATGAGAATTAAAATAGACGACTGTAACATTACTAGTCACGTAACATGTGAAATGATGTAAGATACTCACTTCAGTGTGTTTAGTGTACAGTGTTTATCCTGCAGTAGAGCAGAGATCTGATTCACTCGTGCGTCTCCTAGTTCACGTCCACTCAGATCCAGCTCTCTCAGGAGTAACGGGTTTTTACCCACAATTCCAGTCACATACTGACAGCCTTCATCTGCAGCAGGACCCAAAAACCTGCAGAAGAGAAGATGAAGCTGGAATCAATTCAGTGTGCACTGCATCACAAAACATTTAAAGATTATCAAACATTGTTTGAAATAAAAAAACTCTAGTTCAAGTTTAAACAGTTTAAATATAAACATTTAAATATACATTTTTTTTTTTAAGAAAGAAAAGTCAAAAGTAAATTTAAAAGAAACTCAAAAGCTTATGATTCTCAAAAATCTGAAGATTTTTCTGCTTTTAAGCAGGAGATAAGGAAAGTTAACAAAGAGATAACTAGCTTGTGACAGCTAAGCATTCATAGTGATATATTTAGTTGATCTTTTGATGCTGGCTCTTCCTGTTATTATGTAGCAGAATTCACCAAACACTGGATTGCTGATCCACTAACAGATAACATGACCTGGGTTCGGATCATCTCTGGATAGTTTTATTTAACTGATGTATGTCAGTGTTTCCCACAGTCTTACACTCTACATATACAATATATGTATATGCAAAATAATTTTCTGCCAGCAGGAGGCGCTTTAAGAGCGGGAGAGATAGAAGTTTATCCAGTAACGGCTGTAAAGCAGCGCTGAGCTCACAAATGCTGCTTTATCAGGCATTACATGCAAGATGAAACGAAAATGACATTGAAAATTTTCTGAATACAGTCGGTTACCTTCTGAAATGCAGTGATATAAAAAAACTCCCACCGGTTTTTGATCTTGAAACATGTAGTGCTCATGTTTATTCAATGAAGTCAAAGCCTTTTGGAAAATCGATTTGTGGCGGTCAGTTTTTATATTGTGGCGGCCCACCACAAATAAATCAATGTGTGGGAAACCCTGTATGTGTTGATGTAATTCTGCTCATTATGAGAGAAACTGCAGGTTCAGACATCTGTGTGTGTGTGTGTGATATCACTGATCCTCTCCTGACACACATCACATGTTTGTAGTCCGTGATAGATCTGCTGTAGTAGATCTACAGTGTTGTGAATCTGAGCTTGATGGTAATTAAATGTACAATGCATTCAGTAACATTTATCCAACAATCAGGATAATAAATCACACTGAATAGGTTTCATGAGAAATGTCCACAATAACACAATCATAAATGTTAACTATTGAGGCACCAAACTACTGAACACCAGCACATCTAGTGACCCAAAATGTCTGATTAACCTGTAACTTTTAACACAACTAAACTGTGCTGACATTTATCATCAAAACAACAGCAGCTGCAGCATTTGATCTTTCATGTTTGATCATTTTCAACAACAAATTGTGTACCAGGCTGAATTAGTGAAATAATATATTATTCTATAATACACTTTAATATAATATAATATAACACACACATATATATAAATATATATCACGTCTCACCTCAGTGTGTTGAGTTGACAGTTTGGATCCTGTAGTAAATCACTGAGCTGCTTCACTCCTGATTCTCCAGGATCATTTCCTGTGAGATCCAGCTCTATCAGGTGTGAAGGATTTGATCTCAGAGCTGAAGACAGAGCTTTATATCCTTCTTCAGTGATACTGCAGTCTGAAAGTCTATTAAAAAATGTTATTCTTCCTTAGAACACAGATTGTTACACAAGTACATGTTCTAGAATGAAGAAAATAAAAAGCAGATGTAGATGCACTACAGGATTTTTGACCTGAATGGACTCTTTTCACAGTAAAGCTGGGTAAAGTTATATATTGGTGAACGCATTCTACAACAAATGCAAATATAAAATTTTTGTGTTTTTAATTTTCCACAATTATAACCTACAGTTGCAATCAAAATTACTCAACCCCTCAGAGATTGTAGCACTTTACAAATACAAGCTTTTCTGAGGATCCCGGATAAAATAAAATCGTATCTATAATGGTTCACTGGTTTCAAAAGTAATATATTAAAAGTCATAATGTCAATATATAATCTTATATAATGTATCATTTTTGAGTTATAAGATTTTAATAACAAGAGATGTCACAATTATTCAACCCTTATTCAACATTGCTGTTTTACTTGGCAGTCTAAAGCCTCCAGGTTTTCATCCAAAATATCTTCAATTGTGTTCCAACGGGTTTGGAACGACATGGGGGTAAATTTTCATTTTGGAGTGGAGTATCTCTTATCTCTTATTTGCATGGTGGAGAATAAAATGGTTTAAAAACACAATTGTGTCTTTAGAAACTTTAATAAAAACAGAATTAGCTTGAGCTGTTACACATAGACAGAGTTAACCCATGCATATGCTGAAGTTGAGTAGCAAAAATGGAAGTCAACAGAGATCTCACAAAAGTTATAGAGAATAAATAATTTTATTTCTTTAGAAAGTCTGTAAAAGCTGTAAGAAGATTTCCAAGACATTAAAAACTCTCAGCCTTATTCCTTATCTTAACGTGTGTTGTACCAGAAAATTTTTTAGGGTGTTGAAGAAAAACCTGCAATGTACAGCCAAAGACTTGCAAGATGACCCGATGAAAGGAGGAAAACTCTTTCAATGCAGTGTGTAGAAGAACATTAGACAAGTATGGCCTTCATGTTGAGACATCTTGGAGAATACCACTCTTGATCAAGAAGAACAAAAGGCAGACTTGAACTTGAGCTAAAATCCATTTGTGTAGACCTGTGGAGCTCTTGAAGAATGTTTTATTGAGTGATGTGACCAATCTGAAACTTTTTGGACCCAGGGATCAGTGATATGTCTGCTGCAAAAAAGGCAAAGCTCATAAGCAGAAGAACACCCTCTCCATCGTCAAACTTGGAGGCGGATCAGATCTGTTATGGGTTTGCTTTACTGTAGCAGGAAGTGGAAATCATGACTGTATGAAGGACATAATGGATTCTTTGAAGTATCAGGCCATTTTGACAAGAATTATGATGCCTTTTGTGCAAAGACTGAAGCTGATGATAAATGGACTTTCCTGCAGGAAAGTACACATCCAAATATACTTCCGCTTGGTTCAAGGATCAGTCATAAAATGTACTTGAGTGGCTTGTTCAGTCTCCAGATTTAATTCTCATTGAAAATATCTGCTTGAATTTGAAGAACTTTTTTGGGGGGGGGGGGGTTAATAATTCTGAACATGAATGTTTAGATCCAATTTGTATTTCATCATGATTCATCAATGTTCCATTCTGAGAATCACACAAAAGTCTATTAACAAACTTTAACACTTTACTGATGCCTTTGTTAACGGTTTTCATAAAATTATGTTCTCCACAGCAAAATGTCTTGCAGGTCAAGGTGGTTGAATTATATTGATTGCAACTGTATTATAACCTTCTTCAGTGATACTGCAGTCTGAAAGTCTTCAGAAAGACCAAACTAATGAACTGATGAATGAATGAATAAATAAATAAATAAATAAATAAATACATACATTACACCATTAGGATATTAACATTTCCCATCACCTCCAAAAATCCATCTGTTTGTGAATATTTTATAAACGTATCTACACCAACACACCAATTTCACATCACTGACCCATTCCTTGTGACACAGCACCAGTTTACAGACCAGCTGGAACTTTACATAGATTTATGTTTAGATTAACCGAATTCAGACCTGAGTATCTGTAGTGTCTGTGAATTTCTCAACAGACTGCAGATTTCTGTCACTCCAGAGTCTCCTAGTTTATTCTCACTCAGATCCAGCTCTGTCAGATTTGAAGGGTTTGAATGTAGAGTTGCTGCCAGAACATGACAACCTCCTTTTGTGATACAGTTGTTCTTCAGACTGCATAAAGAGAAAACACTTCAGTTTTAATCTGAATATTTACCAGTATGTTTTAGCTGACATTTGACAAATACTGGCGATTATGATGATGATGGCAACTCATTCAGTCAGCAATTTCTTATACAAGACGCACAAAAAACACCCAGTAGCAAGAATTTCAAAATGTCCTTGTAACATTGAAATAATACATGTCAATGTGTTGAGTGTACAGTGTTTAACCTGCAGTAGAACAGCAATCTGATTCACTCGTGCAGAACACTGAGATCCAGTAATCGGTCTACTCTACTCATCTAATCTACTCATCGTGCCTAGACCTAGACTTAAAAAAAAAAAAACATTTAAACACTGTCATTTGCATTCAGAAACGCTTACAATAAACCTTATATGGTGACAACACCTCCCTTTATAAATCATGTGAATGTATAATGTCCTCACCCTAAATCATGGGAAAAAAAAGCAGTACCGACTGAGAAGACATTCTGTGCGCTCACTAAACAGATCAGTGCGCTCTTTTTAAACATGTTTTCTGCACAGAGCATGGTTTGCAGAATCCTCCAGCAAAGCAAGATCAGTCATGACACTAAAGCTACATATCAAATGACTTCCCAGCTGCACACAAAAAAAGGCATATCTTACTTATTTTGTCTTGTTTTTACTTTAAATAATCAAGATGCATTTACTATACAAGCAAAAAATATATTTAGTCTTGTTTCCTGGGGAGATAAACAAGACTAAATATCTCATCTAACTTGAACTATTAATTTATAAATGTAGTATTTGCAATTAAAGGACACGGGAAACACACAGTAGCACTTCATTTTTGTAGTATTGCCATTCTAGCACTAGATTCTCTCCTTAAGCATGCTCAGAGTTGTGGTCATATTTACACACCTTCCTATGTTAGGGTGCTTTCACACTTGGTTCACTTGCCTGGTCCGAACCCGAGTTCGGTTGCTCCTCCCTCCCCCTGCCCCCGCTGGACTGTGTTCATATTATAATATTTGAGTCCGAACCGCGGTCTGCTTGCGTCATCAAGCCAGCAGCTGTTTACCCCGTTGCTTGGTAACGACAGCACAGGAGAAGGCGGCAAATGCATAACATTACTCTCTGCATTTTTATGTATTACGTTTTTGAACTGTTCGTTTTGTTGATAAAGCTTTGGTACATAACGGCACTTGCGTCTGTCTTACGAATGTACTGAAAAGGCTCTAAAGAACATTGAAGGCGAACATAAATGAGATGTACAGCTCTCTGCTTGCAGCGCGTCAGTCACGCTCATCAGGAAAGTGAGTGAAACACACACAAACACACATTTTCATCAAATAATTTGTCATTAAAAGTGGTTCACTTCCGCGATTTGGTACGATTGCGTTCACATAAGCATGGAACGTACCAGAGTTCACATGAAGTGGCCCCCAGACCACCGTTTTTAAGCGGACTCGGGTACGGTTCGCGGGTGCGCATCAGAGTACGGAAGACAGCATTCACACCATCCAAACGAACCGAAATCTGACGTCAATCGACCCCGGGTGCGCACCAAAAGTGCTAGTGTGAAAGCACCCTTAAAGTACTAGTTGGTAGATCCCACACTTTGCATGAGACTGTTCTTATGCACTCATTACACACACATCTGTTTGTATGCACTGTTGATAAATGAGGGCCCTGGAATGTAGAGTTTATGCTGGAATTAAAGCCTGCAAATTTTCAAAATTTAAATTAACAAAACACTAATGATTGTCACAAAACTTACCTCAGTATCTCTAATTTGCAGTTTATATTCTCCAGGCCAGTGCAGAGTAGCTTCACTCCATAATCCTGCAGATTATTATTGTTCATGTTCAGCTCTTTCAGATTGGTATCTGATCCAAGAACTGAAGCCAGAGCTGGACAGCTTTTGTCAGTTAAGCCACAATCATTTAGCCTACAAGAGAAATAAATAAAATCACAAGGTTCGACACATGAAATACATTTGTTAAATACAAAAAATCAATTTATACTAATTATTTTTAGATTAACAGTAAATATACTGCATATATATTAGAAGTGTATTGATTCAAATTTCCTACATAAAACAAACTAGTTATAAAACAATAAAATGTAAATTAATAATAGGCTTATATCATTAATGGCAATGAGTTATATATTTAAAAGTGCTGCTCTATCTTGATGAGTTTCTTGAAGTGGAGATGTGGAGGTTAATTTATGCATTGAGGTTATGCAAGAGTATATCTTCTTTAAAGCAGTAGTTTAAGAAGTTGAAACTGCATATACTGTTGAGTTTTTTTTCTGATGAGGTCAGCTGGGTCACCTTCTGCATGCAGTAAGTTAGTAAAATAAAGTTAACAGGATAGCGGAAAGTTATCAGAAGGAGAGGTGTAGCACTGCGTGAGGTAAATGGTGGTCACACCAGATACTGACTGGTTCTCAGCAAAGGAGAAGTGCTTACTAACACCGATTAAGACAGATTTGTGAAACAATATTTTTGAGAAATAGGCCTTTTGTGCAGACACAGAAAAAGTCTTAGATTTCTGAGTTCAGTTAATGACAAATGGGGGCAAAAACAATAGTGTTGCGTTTATAATTTTGTTCAGTGTAGGTATGCACCGACATCTGCAAATTATCAAAGAGAAAAATGGCCAAAAATGCGAGCAAAAAAGACAGGGTACATATAATAATAATAATAATAATAATAATAATAATAATAATATGGCAGTGTTTAGCACGCACGTTTCACTCTCCTCATCGCTGCATGGATTGACGCTCCTCTCAATATTCTGCTCCGAAAATCTGAGCATATCACACAAGTCCTCAGGTTCTTACACTGGCTTCCAGTTACATTTAGGATTGATTTGGCGCAGGTGCACTCAGGGCGTGTCCAAATCCACTTTTGCTATTTTAACGATGGAAAACGTATGTGTGTGTGTGTGTGTGTGTATTGGCACGATCGTTCAATTAATTCGCCAATTTTATTCATCATTATAAGTAGTAATAGGCTGAATTGCAAATAGGTAGCCTAATTCTAATATCTTTCTTTTTTTTTTTGCCAAGTATGATGACCCATACTCAGAATTTGTTCTCTGCATTTAACTCATCCAAAGTGCACACACACACACAGCAGTGAACACACACCCGGAGCAGTGGGCAGCCATTTATGCTGCGGCGCCCAGGGAGCAGTTGGGGGTTCGATGCCTTGCTCAAGGGCACCTAAGTCATGTTATTGCCAGCCCGAGATTCAAACCCACAACCCTAGGGTTAGGAGTCAAACTCTCTAACCACTAGGCCACGACTTCCCCAAATACACGCAATGACTATCCACCATTACATTTTTATATTTATGTATATTTATTACACAATCATATTCTTTTCACTGTAATCCTTTTGTTTTTAATATGTGGCATATTTGTGTGATGCACATCCATGTGTGTAATAAGCAAAGTCAACACGCACTGTGTGGCACTGGACGGGAAAATGCGAATGGCGCCGGACTGAAACTAGCAAACACACTTGCACTGCGCCTTGCGTCATATTGCACCACTCAGTGACCTAGGACCGAAATACATTGCAGATATATTCACTGAATATAAACCTAACAGAGCACTCAGATCATTAGGATTGAGTGAGTTAGAAATACCAAGGGTTCACACAAAACAAGGGGAGTCCGCCTTTAGTTACTATGCTGCCCGCAGTTGGCATCAGCTTCCAGAAGAGACAAATGTGCTAATACACTAGTTACATTTAAATCTGAACTTAAAGCTCATCTGTTTAGTTGTGCATTTATTGAATGAGTACTGTGCAATGTCCGAACTGATTGCACTGTATTTTACATATTAACTGAATTTTATGTAAAATCATTTTCTATTTCTAACTGTTATAAATTCATTTTAAATAAGTCCAATTTTAAATAATTTAAGTTTTAAAATGTATTGTTTTTTTGTTCTTCATGATTATTTTACTGTATTTTATGAATTACCATTGTGTATGAAATGTGCTATATAAATAAACTTGCCTTGAAAATGACTGTTTATTTTATCTGTATCTAATACAATATTTTATTTGTATCTCCATTGTATTAATTTGTGCTGTTGTTTGTAGTTAGAATATTCTTATTTTCGTTACTCTTGTTTGAAAGTATAATTTTTCCATAAGCATAGCACATACCGAACTGTACCGTAACCGTGAACATGAAACCGTTACACAAACCGAACCGTGAAAAAGTTGAACCGTTTCACCCCTAGTATCAATGTAGATTAATGCAATTTTAGCATGAGAACAAAACATGAGAAAATATATTAAATAACTTACAGAGCTCTTTTGCAGGTTTTGATGACTGCTGATAATCCTAATGAGACACTCATCTGATTTCTTGAATTTCTGAAGCTCAAACTCCTCCAGCTCCTCCTCTGATGTCATCAACACAAAGACCAAAGCAGACCACTGGGCAGGTGAAAGATCAGCAGATGAGAGACTTCCTTTGCTAAGGTGGGTCTGAATGTCTTTCACCAGAGTTTGGTCGTTCAGTTCATTCAGACAGTAGAACAGATTGATGGATCTCTCTGGAGACAGATTAGACTCTAATTTCTGCTTGATGTACTGAACTATTTCCTCTTTGCTCTGCTCATTGTCTTCTTCATGTGTCAACACACCCTGTAAGAGTCTCTGATTGGACTGGAGTGACAAACCAAGGAGGAAGCGAAGAAAAAGATCCAGGTGTCCATTATCACTCTCTAGTGCCTTGTCCACTGCAGTCTTGAGCAAATCAATCATGTTTTCACTTTTATTTTCCTGTTCTGTAGAGTCTTGATCAAACACATATTTCTTGTTGATGTCTAGAAACCGATGTACATAAAGGGCTGCAATAAACTCTTGAATGCTCAAGTGAACGAAACAGTACATGGTACCAAGAGTGATCCCTGTTTCCTCCTTAAAGATCTGGGTACACATGCCTGAGTACACTGATGCCTTATAGACGTCAATACCACAGGCTTCCAGATCTGTGTCATAGAAGATCACATTGTTTCTTTCCAGCTGATCAAATGCCAGTTTCCCCAGTGAAAAGATGGCATCTTTATCCCAGGAAACATCTGGTGTATGTTCTCCATCATACTTTCGTCTGCTCTGCTGGATCTGAAATCTGAGGAAGTGTGTGTACATTTGTGTCAGAGTCTTAGGAGTGTCTTCAGTATTTGACTCCTGCAGTGTTTTGGAGGCATCAACAGCCTGACTGTTTTTCACAACATTGTTTCTTTTCTCCTCTAAAATGTTCTGGAGAACAGTGGCTGAAATCCAGCAGAAGACTGGGATGTGGCACATGATAAAGAGACTCTTTGATTGTTTAACATGATCAATGATTCTTTGGCCTGATTCTCATCCGTGAATCTTTTTCTGAAGTACTCCTCCTTTTGTGCATCATTGAATCCTCGTATCTCTGTCAGCCGGTCGATACAGTCAGGAGGAATCTTACTGGCAGCTGCTGGTCTGCTGGTGATCCAGATGAGAGCAGAAGGAAGCAGATTTCCCTTGATGAGGTTTGTCAGGAGAACATCCAGAGAGGCTGGTGAGGAAACATCAGACCACGTCTCATTATCCTTAAAGTTTACAGGAAGTCGACATTCATCCAATCCATCAAGAATGAACAAGACTTTTGAATTGATTTCTTCTCGTAAGGTTCAGTCCTTTTGTCTCTGGGAAAAACTGAGTTTATAAGGTTCATCAAACTTAGTTTTTCTTGCTCCTTTAAGTTCATCTCTCTAAATGGAAGAGGAAATATGAAGCTGATATCTTGATTTTCTTTTCCTTCGGCCCAATCCAGAACAAACTTCTGCACAGAGACTGATTTTCCGATGCCAGCAACTCCTTTTGTCAGTGCAGTTCTGATCTGCTTGTCTTGTTCAGGTGCTTCAAACAAATGTTTGCACTCAACCTGTATCTCCTGTGATTCATGACGTCTGGAAGCAACTTCAATCTGTCTCACCTCATGTTCAGTATTGACCTGTTCACTACAACCCTGAGTGATATAGAGATCTGTGTAGATGTTCTTCAGAAGTGTAGAGTCTCCTTGCTTTGCAATTCCTTCAAACACACATTGATACTTCTTCTTTAGGCTACACTTCAGCTGATGAATGAAGACCAGCTCATCTAAACAGAAACAAAAATACAGATATTGTTTAATCATATTTTCTCTCTACATTTATAAGTGACACTCTGACAGATGATTACGAGTCTCTTACCTTCTAGAGTCTCAGCAGTTTCATCTTGCTTCATCTCTCTCAGGAAGTAGAGCGTGAGATCAAGAGCTGCTTCTTTCATACTGCTTCTGTTCTCATTAAAATCCTTCAAAAAGTATTGCAAGTTCTCTTTTTGTAATATTTTCTTAAACTTTTTCCAGTTCTTTCTTCAGAAATGTGAATATTTTGCTCTCAAGATCCTACAAAGACAGAAAAAAATGAATGACAGACAAATCATCTAATTTGGTAAAAATTATTTATTCAGTAATGAAAAATATTTATCAAAAATAAAGTTGAGTAACTTTAATTTGCTGTAAAAATGAATAAAAATAGGTTATCATTCTTATTTTATGGGTTCTTAAGAAAAAAACAGAAATAAAAGTTCTGTCACTCTTATTCAATAACATTTGTTTATTATCATTATTAAATATTCCTGAAAATGTGTTTTATTACCTGAAAGATCTGCAGGAGACTGTCTGTAAAATTATTGTGGTTCCTGTGAGACTGTAAATCTGGATCTAATGTTTCATACTGAAGCCTGATATTAAATAAAATAAATAAAAATACTGCATTTTAGGACAATTTACCAAAATATCCTGTAAACATTTTTATCAAAGAGAAAAACAATACGGTGATAAATGTAAGTTTTATAATAATTATTAATGAATATACTTTCTGACACAAATGTGTAAACAAAAATCAGAAACAGATCAAATACCGTTTGGTTTGTGATGTTGTTTCTTCACTGAAGTATGGTCCTTCTGTCTTTGACTGGTCACTCTTCACAGACACAGAGCTGGACACATGTGAGTCTGATCTTACACTAATGACACAAAGAACAAAACACTTTACTACAGGAGCTCCTTCAGTCTCATTTAAAGAGCTTCACTGTTGAGGATGGTAATGAAGCACAGTATAGACATGCATTAGTCCATCTATGACTATGGATAGATGGAAAGACATATTCATGTTTGGCTGCATGATCTATTTTCATGGTTAATTTATACCTCCTTGTGGCTGCTTGTGTGATTGTGTTACTGGAAAGAAGCTCCAGACTGAGTTTCAATAAAGAGGAAATCGGTGATTTATTGTTTATTTCATTCATTTCTATCACAAGCATCTTAGTGGAGAAATAAGCCAACACTACATTATAATGTCATAGATAATAAATACCTTTTGATAGGTGTTTTTTCATCACTGAACTCCGGTATGTCACCATCCTTTGACCAGTCACTCTTCACAGACACATGTGATCCTGATCTTACACTAAATGACACAAAGAGAGAAGAGAAACTACAGGAGGTTCATCTGTTTTATATTGACACACATTCTCTCTAGTCCGTCACAGAAACGTTTGGAGAGTTTTAAAGATAGCAGTCATTCTTGTTTACAGATTTACATTTGTTAAACAATTTCTGTAAAGTACTTCAAATGTGAGAATAAATATATTTTTGCAAATATTTGACTGATCTAATTAGTTATGCAACTCTCTTACGTTTCAGATACAATCTCATAAAAGTTATATTTTTTCTTCTTCACTGTAACAACTTTATGTCATGAAGTGTCAATATAAAATACAGTTATTTAGGTGTGGTTTACTGTATTTTATGTACCGTGTATTTAGGTGCGCTTTATTTTATGTACCGTGTATTTAGGTGCGCTTTACTGTATTTTATGTACCGTGTATTTAGGTGCGGTTTATTGTATTTTATGTACCGTGTATATTTAGGTGCGGTTTATTCTATTTTATGTACCGTGTATTTAGGTGCGGTTTACTGTATTTTATGTACCGTTTATTTAGGTGCGGTTTACTGTATTTTATTTACCGTGTGTATTTAGGTGCGCTTTACTCTATTTTATGTACCGTGTATTTAGGTGCGCTTTATTGTATTTTATGTACCGTGTATATTTAGGTGCGGTTTACTGTATTTTATGTACTGTGTATTTAGGTGCGGTTTACTGTATTTTATGTACAGTGTATATTTAGGTGCGGTTTATTGTATTTTATGTACCGTGTGTATTTAGGTGTGGTTTACTGTATTTTATGTACCGTGTGTATTTAGGTGCGGTTTACTGTATTTTATGTACTGTGTATTTAGGTGTGGTTTACTGTATTTTATGTACAGTGTATATTTAGGTGCGGTTTACTGTATTTTATGTACCGTGTGTATTTAGGTGCGGTTTACTGTATTTTATGTACTGTGTATTTTAGGTGCGGTTTACTGTATTTTATGTACAGTGTATATTTAGGTGCGGTTTACTGTATTTTATGTACAGTGTATATTTAGGTGCGGTTTACTGTATTTTATGTACAGTGTATATTTAGCTGTGGTTTATTGTATTTTATGTACAGTGTATTTAGGTGTGTATATCTGATGTTGTACACAGGAAGCTGGGAGAAAATGCACTGCAGCTTCATAAAGCGTGCTGTACACAAGCTAACCTTTGGGTCGTACGGCTCAGGAACAGAGTTATTAATAAATCTTAAACACTGAATCCAAACAAAGAGGGTTTGCTTTCTCATCCAAACACACAGCGTCTCCACAACATGACGACAACACTACAACTCACTGAAGCCTCGTCTTCTCTTTGTGTAAACCTTTGAACAGCATTACACTAATATTTCACATTGTGATGCACACATTTGTGAAATTAATATCTGGACTTCAGTCAAGGCATTTTAATCATTTCTGGATCAGTGTTCTCTGTTAGACAGAATAAATCACTTTACAGGAGACTGTGACCTTTGTAACGTTGAAGATTTTACACAAACAGATACATTACACACTAAAGAAAGATTATATCATATATTTATCATATAAATCTTTAAAATAAGTGTGCAATCCTTTTTTAATGTCTGACAATCAATTTATGACCTAAAAAACAAAATCACTGATGTGGAATAACTGACTTAAGTACAGACCCAGTGCTGAAGAGCATAAATTGACTGTAAATGATGATTTGGATTTCCTATTCTGAGATATTTATAATCTATTGGCTATTTTTTTTTTTATATATACAAATGTTATTTTTAATTGGGACATTCTGAAGCTCTGAAGTTCTGCAAATCAGTTGTAAATACACAAAGTGTGTTACATTTTCCTTTTTTTCCCAGCAACACAGTTTGTTAAGGTTATGTTTCTTCGAGCAAACCTCTGAAAGTGCAGCAGTGTTTAAAAGGATTCTCTAAAAAACAGACTCAGTCTTACCTCTGTTTCTGTGAGAGACTCATCTTTCCTCTCTTCTCTGACAGACTGCAGATGAACAGCTCAACACTGAGCTCTTTGTGTCTCTGAAGACGATCAGATGCTCATCATGACCTGGACATGACAATCAGATCAAGATCATGAGAGTTCAGAGGAACAAATGATGAAGAAAATAACTAGTGCTGAATCTTTGAGTTATCAAGCGATCAATATACAAATACAATATGCTACAAATATACTGCCATGTAATAATCTCTTCAGATCACTCACAACACACGTCTTTATTTACATACACATTACTTAAGAAGTTTAAAAGAAGATTAGTTTGCTCGTGTTTATCGTCTCTATAACCGGAAGAACAGGTTTGATCTGACCTCAGAGTACTTTCGGTTTCGAGTCTTAAACTGGAAGAAGGAGAAATAAAATAACACGTTTAGAATTAATCTGAATGCTTCATTTGTAAAGACTTGTTCAAATGTTTTAACACGCCTCGATCGGCTTAAAACGGTTTGTTTTATTAATCTTTCTGTTTCTCGGTGGTTTGTTATTCGACGACAGACAGGTATAAGTTATAACTGAACAAATCACCCTTCATCCAGCTCTGAAATGCGTTCATCATTCTCCTAAATAAGTGTAATGGTGAAAGTATTCAGACTTACTTGCAGTAGTTCAGACGATCTTGTGCTGCAGGAACAGAATCCAGAAGTCTTTCCAACACTTCCGGTTTGTGATCGCTGTTAAACACCTGTGCGATCTTCACGATTGATGTTTGTCACCTGACACGACTTCATCTTGGAGAAAATCAAAGTCCAGTTAACAACAGATCTCGTGCATCAGCGCCACCAACTGGACAGGAATGTGAAGCACAAACACACCTGCTTTCTCCTTCTTCTTCCTTCTAACAGCAGATCCCAAACTAAAACAGTGCACTAGCGCCACCTGCTGTTTCTTCACATTCTCCCTCTCAATCTGCTCCATTCACCTCCTTCTGATACATTTGACTACTCTGAAGGGTTAATGAATAATGACAGACAAATCATATCTAATAATCCAAGACAAACATATCAATCTGAAAGGTAATGATTATATGAACTGAAAAGAGTTTGTGATGTTTATCTGATAGACTGAGACATTTCTGGATCTGATGAAGAGAAACCCCAGGAACACAGAAGAAAGATCTTGTTTGAGACTCGAATCTCAATCATTAGACTGTAAAAAGTGTGAGAGATGAGAGAGATCTACCTTTATCTGTTCTCACAATGGACAGATATTCAATGAGTATGGCAGAAATTTAGGCAGTACCTCACCATTGTGAAGCAGAGTATTATAGTTTGACCCAAACATGATTGTCCCGTGACGTGACAGCATTGGGTAGAGTAATTAACTCATTTACAACCTTCCTTACAAATGGGTGCATAGTACTTATTATTATTTTTATTATAAATGTTATTTACTCTTACAGTTACATGATGCATTTCTGGTTTCAAATTGTTGTCATGGTGGTACTTCCCAGATAGCATACATATTCGGGCCTCATCTGGGCCAACTATGGCACATCTGGCTCAGTTCTGGCAGCGGCAGAGGTTATACGGGCCATCTCTGGCCCACACACATCAAGCCGGTTTTAGTTTGAGTCATGGCTTGCTGTGTGTGGGCCAGATCTGGCCCGTGTATGACAAACCGGCTTTAATTTGAGTCGTGGCTTGCTGTGTGTGGGCCAGATCTGGCCCGTGTATGACAAACCGGCTTTAATTTGAGTCGTGGCTTGCTGTGTGTGGGCCAGATCTGGCCCGTGTATGACAAACCGGCTTTAATTTGAGTCGTGGCTTGCTGTGTGTGGGCCAGATCTGGCCCGTGTGTGACAAATCGGCTTTAATTTGAGTCGTGGCTTGCTGTGTATGGGCCAGATCCAGGCCTGTGTGTGACAAACCGGTTTTAGGCTGAGTTCTGGCTTGGTGTATGTGTGCCAGTATTTTGAGTACTGGATGCCCATAATATTTTAGGACACGTAATATAAATACATACACACATTTATTTGACCTAAACGGACCTGTTATGAAGCTGCAATGTTATTCAATTTTTTTTACATTTTTGTACCATGTCCTCTGGTGTGACACCATGTCCTTTGAACTTTTTCGGAACCACTACAAATGTTTTATGCTTTGTTGTGCATTAATATGACACCCCTAAATTATATATATTTTTTTTATTAAAAAGTGCATGTTAAGCTACATAATCCTTGAAAAATGTGCAAATGTGTCTTGCTTGCCACTAATGACAGGTTAGCTTGGAATAGCAAGGTCATTAATTGACAGAAAAGGCTGAAACGTCCTTTGGTGTGATAAAAAAAAAAGTCCTCCATTGTGACACCTGTACTGTCACACCACAGGACAAAGTTTCTTTAAAAATAATTTAAATAATTAAATAATATTTGTTTAACTCCTTTTTTATACTTTTAAATGCAATAATTACATTCATTAAATTAAACTCTAATCATCAAAAAAAATGAATCTTTAGAATATGAAATATATGAAAATTTCACTTTTTAATAAAAAAATGTTACAAAAAACTTTTTTCATGATATTCACATTTCTTCAAGATGCACCTTATACACACACACACACACACACACACACACACACACACACACATATATATATATATATATATATATATATATATATATACACACACACACACACACACACACACACACACACACACATACATACATATATGAGTGTTCGTAAAAGCAACAATACAAAATCTTAAACTATAAAAGTGCCACTTTGTCCCACTATTATGTGCAGGCCTGGCATTTTGCACTGGGCTATAAAACTACAAAATGAATTTTAAATTAGCAATATCATAATTGAATGACATTTTGAATTATGTAGTGATCTAATTCTATCCACCAAACAATTGTATGTGAATGT
This sequence comes from Carassius auratus, assembly GCF_003368295.1. Taxonomy (NCBI): domain Eukaryota; kingdom Metazoa; phylum Chordata; class Actinopteri; order Cypriniformes; family Cyprinidae; genus Carassius; species Carassius auratus. The sequence continues at coordinate 42,900 of NW_020524516.1, forward strand.
GTGAGAATTATGGTCATGGTTATAGGGAAATAACAAGAAGAACAAAGTGCAGTAAACGGTAAAAACTGTTTGCACTACAAACCAGTACGTTCATAATTAAGACAATACATTAAAAATAACATGGTAAGATACAGCAGTTTGCAACAGTACACAGCAAAACAAGCTGTTTGTACAGCTAATATAGCTGGAATGACACCGAAAGCCAGACACATTAAATTTACAAATGGCCGCGCCCCCTCTTACAGAAAAAAAATAAGGGGCATATGTTTATTCATATGTTTATTTATGTAACGTAAGGGTGTGAATTTTAATTCGTGACGTGCTTTCATGGGCGTGCGCGCGGACCGGATGGAGTTGCCATGGAAACGGAGCGCAACACTGCACGTCACGAGGAAACACCCCGTTTCTCACTGATTTCACTGTTTTCAGGTGAGTTAAGTCCATAAAATCACACAAATATTACTTATAACTGTTGTTGACACTTCTCTTAATTGTATTTGACTCGCTTCTGTTGTTTATTTACTTTATAGGAATGGTTTAATGTCTTCGAAAAAGTCTGTTAGCATTTCTACCGTTTTAAGACGACGTATCGTCAGGTATGATAACTCTATTGTTCTCTTATTTATGAAAGTTTGGGCTTTTAATCAAATCTTCATCTGTAGATGATAGCTTTTGACTGTTTTGTTGGTAATCTTTCAATGGATGATTGGAAATTGCTTAATTTATTTAACCTTAACATTTACACTTTACTGTTTATCGATGACGTCACGTTATCAAGGAGCGCGAAAATTGGCAGAAAACTAAAGTTGTTTTGATCTTTTATGGTAAACATAAAACTGTTCTGCGATTTCAAGAGTGACAAAATAATCATTCTACAACAGAAGGGAGTGTCCAAGATTTCAATATTTCTGAAGGTAGCTGCTGACAGAGATGTAGGAAGCGCTGAAAAGGTTAAGTAACCTAATATGCATTTTTTTCACAACATATATCGCAATGAATCTGTTATTTTCTTTTTTTTTTTTTTTTTGCATTTCACCTCAGGGCCGTGCACAGACCTTTTGAGGGGCATGTGCTGAAACTGAAAAAGGGCACCCCCCCCCCCTTTTATATCAAGATTATTTAGTAAGCCTGGATAAAAGGAAGAAATGGTCACATCTTCATGACAAATTCAATAACACAAAATAATAGTCTCAAAAGCTTTAGATTTATTCACGATTAATAACAACCATAAAAATAATATTAGATAATTAGATAATATAGATAAACAGGGTTTTAAGGGCTTCTTTAAATCTAATACAACAGCAACCTTCTGTGACCCATGTATCTGGCAAAAATTTGATACTGTGGTGGACCAGGGATGTTGGTCTCCTGTAGGTCTCTTATTCACTACACTTTCCCTAAAATAAGCCAGCAATGAAAAAATAAATAAAAATAGTGTGAAAAGTACAGTTGCAGTGAAAAGCATTTCTGAAGGATCACGTGACACTGAAGAGTACTGAACTGGAGTAATGATGCTGAAAATTCAGCTTTGATCACAAAAATAAAATCACATTTTAAAATATATTCAAATAGAAAACAGTTATTTAAAATTGTAAAAATATTACACAATATTACTGATTTTGCTGTATTTTGGATCAAATAAATGAAGCCTTGGAATGAATCATGAATTACGTTCTGCATGATAAAATATAAAGATTTCAGTGATCTTCTGTAATTTTTTTTTTAGTTACTACTACATTACTGTAGTAAAATCATGTTTTACAACATTTTATACAGAGAGTATACAGAGAGTATATCATAACATGATTAGCCTAAATGTTAATAAATTAAGTCTAACAGCAATCATGAATCAAAGAAGAAATTTCTTAGAAATATATGTTAGGTGACGAGGATCGCTCGTCGCTTTGTGTAAGTTCCAGTACGAAACAGCGGGGGCGCACCTATTATGATTTCCCGATGGTAAAAACAAATTATGTTGTTGTATTACTTATCAATATATAGTTTTTGACCAGTGAATGTGTGCAAATGTGATTTTTTTTTCTGTCCGTCATTAAAACCGCGACGGTGCCTGCCGCTGCCGGCATCACATTACATTTTCATCTACAGGTTACAAACTAGTTTTTTTAGGTATATAGACGGAGCGCTCAGTTTTTCCTGTGGTAAAATGCATTTGGCCAAATTAGCATTTTATAAAAGATGAAATGCAACTGTGTGCACAGGCTATTTAAGTGTTGGCTATGACTAGATGGCAAATGCTAGCCCTCTCTCTCAGGCGACGTCCCACATGTCTCAGTCAGTGAGTCAGTCAGACATCAAATAAATAAAATATGAGCCTTTATAGACATAGTGTTTAGTAGTACTTATTCAAACAACAAGATATTTATTTACCCTTCGCAAAACTGTTCAGCTCAGCTGTTGTCTACTGTGCGGCTGCTGTGGAACTTCAGTTGATTCGATGAATATAGAGGGGGCGGAGTTATCAGCTTACTGACAGCTTGAGGATCCAATAAGATTTACACAAGCTCGTTTTAAGAACTTTAATTTGGTAAAACAGACAGACAGACGTAAAGGGTGACCAATAGCATTGATTAAAAAAAAAAAAAAAAACACCACCAAAAAAAGGGCACTTCGGAGTGTAAGGGCAAAAAGGGCATGTGCTCTGCACAGGTTGAGGCCTACCTGTGCACGTGCCTGTTTCACCTGCTCTAGCTTGTTTCCATCTAATAAACCTGGAACTGCAGACTAAATATTGTTGGCTCTGTGTCAAATTGCTTGTTTTGTTCCTAGATTCTTCAGTGCTGATGGCCTGCTGCATCCAGCAGAGTCGGAGTGAACCTACTGTAAGACAACATCTCCAAGATGCTATTGACCACAAGACCAGTACAGTAAGTCAAACCTCAAATATACAGTACGCTTGAAGCTGATACAATTTGTAATAATTATCTTCTGCTCACCTCTGTATTAATTATTTGATTAAAATATGTAAAAAGAGTAATATTGTAAAATATTATTACAATTTAAAATAGCTGTTTTCTATGTGAATACATTATAAACTAATTTATTCCTGTGATGTGCAGCTGTATTTTCAGCCTCATTCCTCCAGTCTTCAGTCTCACATGGATCCCTCAGAAATGCTCATTTGCTGCTCAAGAAACTGATTATCAGCGTTGAAACAGTTGTGCTGCTTCATTTTTTTTTTTGTGGAAACCGTGATGCATTTTATTTTTCAGGATTCACAGATGAATACAAAGTTCAAAAGACCTGAATTTGTTTTAAACAGATGATTTCGAACAATTTGATGCATGTAACACTAACATTAAATGTTTAGAGTCTGTAACAACGAATCCAAAAAAATTTCAGCACGTCTGTATTTTAGCATTGAACATAATCAGAAATGTTTCTTGAGCAGTAAATCATCATATTAGAATGATTTCTGAAGATGTGACACTGAAGACTGGAGTAATGATGCTGAAAATTCAGCTTTGATCAAAGGAATGAAAGAGTTGTTTTAATTGTAACAGTCACAGTGTTTCTATTTTACTGTAATTTGATTCAATAAATGGAGCCGTGGTGAGCATAAGAGATTTTTTATAAAGGCATAAAATATCTTACAGACCCCAAACTCTTGAATGGTTGTGTAAATTACAGTTATGATGTTCCTCCCAGTTAAATTTTATTAAAATGTATTAAATGTTACTCTGGCATATGCAGTCCATTCTATAGAGAGTGTGTCTGTTCCCCAAAAACAGACAACAAATAATATGTTTATTAAGGGATCTAGAAAAATTATTTCAGTTTAAACCTACTAGATTAAAAATAGTACTCAATGTACTGGTCAGTTATGAACGTCAAAATTAAAAGAAATAAACATTTGAAATATATCAGTCTGTGTGTAATGAATAAATATAATATACAAGTTTGACTTTTTGAATGGAATTAGTGAAATAAATCAACTTTTTGATGATATTCTAATTATATGACCAGCACCTGTATATCATTGCTCTTTTGTTGATTTTGATTGCTTCCATTGTCCTCATTTGTAAGTTGCTTTGGATAAAAGTGTCTGCTAAATGTAAATGTAATGTTAATGTGTATTTAACTATATTTTTATTTTGTAATAATGTAAATGTATTTGTTTTATATCTATACATGCAGTTGCATTCATGTATGTATATTTATTTGTCTAATTTTTATATTTTAATAAAGCAGTTTAGACTACATGAGTGTTTTCTTTATTCTGGATGAATTACATATTCTTTTGTGTCTAGAAAGGGTAAATATGGGCCATATCTAACCCAGAAGTCAGCCACAACTGGGACGGATCTGGGCCACATCTCAGAAATGGCGTGGTTGACATCTGGGCCAGGTGTCGCCCATGCCATTTGTGAGATGCGGCATGGATCTGGTACAGTTGTGGCTGACTTCTGTCTGACAAAACTGGGCCAGATCTGGCCCAGATGTCACCCACACCATTTCTGAGATGTGGCCCAGATCTGGTTAAGTTGTGGCTGACATATGTCAGCCAGACTCAGGTTGAGTCATCGCCGTCATTCCGCGCGGTATGTGGGCCAGAAGAATATGGGAGATGTGGGCCAGAACTGGGCCACATGTCATTTGCTATCTGGGTTTTCTATAACACTGAATGTGGTAATAAAGAGTTGCTTATGCTTTAAATTGTCCATATGATGGGAAAATCACTTTGATAAAGAAGAGATTTTTTTCTGTTTGTTTTTATTTTATTTTATATATCACATATCTTGTGTTTGTTATATGATGCTACTATGCTAACTGTCCCTTGTGAGATTAATAAAGTTGTTAACTTGTGCTGGATCTGAAGATGATCTGCTCTGAATGTGTTTAGTGTGTTTGTGTAGTAGATGTTTGAGTGAAACAGTGTGGATCCTCTGGTGTTTCAAATGTGTAGCTGTAATAAAAGTCTTCTCACACTCAAAGCACATATGATCTCTCACACCAGTGTGTATCTTCTGATGAAGTTTTAAATTGCCCAGTTCTAAAAAGCTCTTTCCACACAAAGTACATGAATGTGGTTTCTCTTTTGAATGAACTATCAGGTGATTCTTCAGGTGTGAAGCTCTTACAAATGTTTTTCCACACTGATCACATTCATGCAGTTTCTATCTGGTGTGGATGTTCTCGTGATTCCTCAGACTTCCTAAATCTGTGAAGCTCTTCTCGCACTGATCACATGTGAACGGTTTCTCTCCAGTGTGGATCCTCATGTGAACACAGAGTAAAGTTGTTTGACAAACTCTTTCCACACTGAGTGCAGGTCAAACTTTTCTTGTTTCTTCTTCTCAGTAAAGAAACTCTTTCGGTCTGTGAGCGAGTGTTTTCACTGGTTTTGCCGTGATGATTTTTCTGCTCTTCACTCTCCTCCATCAGATCTGAAATGAAAGTAAAAGCGTTACAATATCAACACAATGTTGTGCTTTTATAAAATAAAGAAAACAAACATGAAGCGCTTTCTGTCGTCTGGTCTTGAAAAGGAGTGCTTCACAAAAATAAACCGAAACTCAATGAAAACCTTCCTCACAGACATAAATGTATCTATAGAAAGCTTTAAAGGTGCCATCTGTAATGTTTGGCAAAAAAATCAAGTCATACTCCACATTCCATACCAGATGGGGGCAGTATGCCTCAATAAAGTGAATTGGTCTACTCTAGAGTAACAAATGAGAAACGGCATAGTCTCTATGCTCCGCCCCTACTTTCACAACAACACTACAGCCATAGCCGAAGCCTAACTGTGCGTTCACACCGCCGGCATCTAGAGCGTCAAAAATCGCTCTTGCCGCTCGGGTCACGACGCTGCAGAAAGATTTGTGAGCGCTCAGACGCTCTAACGTAGATCGAATGATTATTTTGTATTTAAAGCGGCTGCAAAGCAAACAAGCTTGTTGATCTCGTGCAGACTAACCACAAGGAGTTATAAGTTAACCTCATTAAATATTGTTGTGGACGAAATATTAGGATCCTTTACTTAAAATGAACAATCTCAGACACCTTGGTCCACGTATCACTTTTAATTAAGTCCTTGTACACAAACAGGGACACATCATAGATCAATACAACTGTAAACAGCAATAATCAACCTGTCCTTTATTCTGCTTGAGAACTAATGTGCCAACTCTCAAGCATTCACCGTGAGACACACGCAATCGACTCTTTTCACACGCTTTCACGCCACACATCAATTTTTTTCACGCACAGAAAAACCACAAAGCAAAGAGGACACGGAGACCAACAGACTAGACAGAGCGGGTTAGTTATGAAATAAAACAACGGTTAAGTTATAGATAGCTAATTATCAAACGCAGCTACGGTTAGCCATCGCTAACATTAGCACGTTTATCGAACAGCCTTCGATACATTTCTATGCTATAACTTCCCGAAAACAAATACACAAACATATAAAACAAACTTCTAGCGAAATACTAACAGCATCTAACTTACAAATAGAAAAGAAATGTTGCAAGTTCAGAGTCGAACCTCATTTCTTTCATGTCCATCAGTTGTCTCCAGCGATTAAAAGCAGTGCCGATGTTTACTCTGGTATTCTTATCGGATTTGCTAGTAATGCTAATGCTAATTAAGGTTGATATCTCTGCAGCACTATAACTTGACATTTTTTTAATGACATCATCGCCTTATTTCTTCTCATTCTTTTGATGCGTGTAGGTCATGTTATGGATATTTTTACCTCAATTTTTGCATATGGCACCTTTAATCTAGTACTTAATGAAATAAAACATATTGAAAACAAAAACTTTTTTATCATGAACATAATCGGTATAGAATCATGTTTAATGAGGAGATGGCAAGCACTGCACATGAAAAATTGGCTCATTGTTTGTCGTGGTAATCAAACAAACTCTTTCAAAATACAGCTTTTCCTGAAGCATTGGTAACTTTTAATGAGTCCACACGCTCCAACTTCTCCCTGATGCTCTGATTGGTCAACTGTCACCTGTATGCTAATGCATGTGTTAGGGATGTTCTTTTGGTTATTTTTCCTAACCAACAAGTGACGCTCGTTAACAGATTATTTACTGTTAACCAACAAGATTATTTTAAATTATAAATGAATTAAATCAGAAAGGATAAGTGTCTGTGGCCCGTTCAAAATACTAACATTTGTTTCCTGGGAATTCATTTTACATGTGCAAAAAGCAGCAAACAATCTTCATATCACATCACGCACCTGCAGCTCTTCTGTGAGAAATAGGCCTATACGAGAAATACATTTTTACTTAATAAATGAAGAAAATGAACAAAAAACTGTGCAACAAGTAGCCTAGTATGTGCTGCCCAAAAGGGAACCAGACGACAGAAAGAGGCATCCTATTTTTCTTTAGGCTTAAAGCATAAAGATTTGTTTTTATTGTGAATGTGCACAAATAAGGGCAAACCGTTTACAATTACGATGATCTTTTTGACTAAAGTGAGAAGTTGCTTCCACAGTTCCACTGGAAAATAATCATGTGATTGTGCTGGGGCAGCATGCAAACACAGTTACTTTGACAATGCAGTCTCTTCATTATCATAATAAAATACAAAAACACTGCACAGTTTATATATGTAGTAAAATCTGTGCCATTAAGTGTTATCACTGTACCACCGTGATGTTACGTAAAAACATTTTGTTTTACATAGATATTTAAACGTGAGTGAAGTACATAATAAATACAAATACATCGCAAATACGGAAACATTTGATTTTGTGTCGAATGAGAGAACCAATGTTGGTTTCAGTTTCGTTTTGGCTTAAATGAATTAGTTTTGGCTTGTCGTCTGTATTGCTATAGCTTCTTAAATTTTTAATTCTTGTTCTTTTCTAAATACTGTTAATTGAAAGGATTGTTGTGGAGTGAGGGGAACTAAAATAGCCTAGCTATGTAAACTGTAATCCAAATTACATGACAAAAATTATAGTTAGTAACATAATCCATTACATTACACATTTTAGATAATCTAATCAGACTACTTTAGATTACTTTTGACCTAACTTGATTTAAATAGGATAATATTCTACCATATTGACATAAAAATACAAAGAGTAATATATACATACATAATTTCTCAAAGCTTGTCAGAACATTCTGTTTTTGCTTCACATTGGGTTATTATTAAATCAAATTATGTGTATGATTATTATTATATAACGAAATGATATGAAATATACAAAAATTAAATAACTGTAATAACAGATTTACGTTAAATAAAGATGTCAGTCTTTATTTATTTCTTTTTAGGAAACAAATCAAAGAAAAAATATAAACTAATTCTGTTTCTAACATTCTGTATGTTGCTCAAAAACAAAATACATATTGTGTACAGTTTTTAACCCAGTCATTTAAAAATAAAATTTTTTAAAACAAAAAATACGAGTTCACATATCGCACCTAACCACACGTGGAAAACGTAATTAGAACTAGCTACTAAATTAGTTAAAAAATGCCTATCCATATACAGCTATGATTCGCGAACCTCAAACTGACTCAAATGATTCGCGATCCCGCTACGAACTCCCGAACTGATTCAAATGATTCGCGAACCCCAAACTGACTCAAATGATTCGCGATCCCGCTACGAACTCCCGAACTGATTCAAATGATTCGCGATCCACAAACTGACTCAAATGATTCGCGATCCCGCTCCGAACTCTCGAACTGACTCAAATGATTCGCGATCCCCAAACTGACTCAAATGATTCGCGATCCACAAAATGACTCAAATGATTCGCGATCCCGCTGCGAACTCCCAAACTGAATCAAATGATTCGCGACCCCCTAACTGACTCAACTGATTCGCGATCCCGCTCCGAACTCCCGAACTGACTCATGATTCGAAATAATTTCCTAGCTGTAACAACAATACTGTGAAACCATGTTATGTTTGCTTAAGGTTATCATACCATCAAAATCTCATACCGGCCCATGACTAATAAATATAGATATATATTCCATGTGTTGTTATTAACATGAAGTGCATTAAACATTACATTACATCAAGGTTTCCCAAACTAGGGTCTGTGACTTTAATAACAAGTTAATTAATTAATGAAAAATTATACATTAAAATTAATTTTAAAACCAATCAAAATAAAATAAAATCTTACTTAAAAAGTGTAACATTTCATTTGTTTACCTGCATGTCATGTGGACATAACCAACATCAGAGAATCATGAACATGCAAATGTGATAATTATTAAGATATATATTTTTTAAATCTCAGGGGTGCTTCAAGTAAACATATTTGGTGAAAGAGGATCAGATGACAAAAGTTTGTGAATTTGTGTGTTTTAATGTGTTTGAAAGACAAACGTCTTCCAAAATACACAGTTACACATGATTAAATAATCAACAGAGTGATGATTCAAAAATCAATGTGTTCATCAGTAGTTGATGCAATGTTGAAACACTTCTTAAACCTGAAATGATTTTTTTAAATCAATCTTCAAATGCTGTCACTGACAATGCAATGCTGCAATTTGGAAATAGTGGAATAACTATTAGGATTTCACCGTTAGCATATTTTTCTTTGTTTCACCAGTTTTCATATTATAGACAGACTGAGTGCATAAGTCTTTGGTGTTATTTTATATAATAAAAAGCCTAATAAATCAGCACATTACATGAGATTAAATAAACCATGTGTATGAGTCCACATTCTGTTGCTTTGTGTTTACTGCATATATCGGATGGACGAAATAAAAAGTCTATAGTTTCATATTATGCTCCATCATTTATTTTGGGGTTCCACAAAATACATTGTTTACGGTAATAGTTTTTCATCATTTGGATGACTGTGATCTTTACACACCACCACAAGGCATGAAGAGGAGACAATGACCAGCCGGGACAAAACAAGGAGCTCCTTCCTAAATGAGGGACTACATTTGTAGCATGGACACACATTTTTAAGACCTGTTTTTGTTTTAAAACTGATTTTAAGCCATTGAAACACAAACACCAGAGCTGTATGTGCCGTCTCTTTTTCTGTGTGAGAGGAGTGTGCATTGTTTGTTTGCTAATTTATTGGCTTTGAATGATTTGATAAACACACACATACGCATCAGAATTCCCATCTTTGCAAGTTTCCTCATTAACATAACAGACACCCGGCAGAAAGTAACACGATTTAGAAACAGAACCAAACTCTGGCAAGATAAAGTTATTTTATATAAAATAAAATAAAAACATTGCACTTTATTTACAGTTCAAGTATAATAGGAAGAGTGAATCATCTGGGAGAGAATTTGATTGTCTTGACTGTCGTATATGTTACATGCAGTTTGAAGCTGAATGGAGGATGACAGATCGACGCAGTGGAGAGAAGAGTTTACATCAACTTAAATATTCATCTGTATCTCACATTAAACCATGGACCGTCTTTTAAATGTGTTAGGTGTGTAAAAATACTTCACCTGACAATAAAGATCATTCTGAAGTTATACTGCACTGAGCACTATTGACATTTTTATGGTCTCTGAATAAATGTTTTTAAATATATATTTTTTATTGCTTTTTGATTTGGTTCATGAAAATATTTTTATGAAAACTGTCAGCACAAATGACTTACAGATGAAGACAGTGGAAGCAATCAAAAACAACAAAAAGAGCAGTGATATATAAGTGCTATAACAAGTCTCAGTTAGGTTAACACAGTACACGTAGCATGGGATTTTAACTAATAATGATTTTAATGTAATTGTGACTCACCAGAGACAGTAAGACTGAATCTGTATGTGGCCAATCTTCTCTCTCTGATGGTCACTTGATAAAGTCCAGAGTCTGTGTTTCTGGTGTTTGTGATGATCAGAGATCCAGTCTCAGTCTGTCTCTGAATCTCACATCAAGAACATCACATGTGGAGAATCTTCCAGTGTCTTTATCAATTTCAGCTATACGAGTCTCTGAGTGTCCACATGTCCAGAATACCTCATCATTTGTCTGTAGTTCAGTGTTAGTCTGTAGAGAGACTGAATCTCCCTCCATCACAGACACTGACTTCACTTCATCTGAATCAGAAACACACCTGAAGAACAAACACAAACAGAGTTTGTCACAGATTAAGGTGAAGGTTTACTGAAGTAAACAGTGTGAAATGTAAATCTTAGACCAATAATATCCAAACAACAACACGAACACAACCAGAAGCAAACTGTGTCAAACATCTTGAGCGGTTTGAGTCCACAGATATGAAGAGACAAACTGGATCAGTAATGAGAGATGAGACAGATGAGCTGATGTGAGGCTGCTCTGTAGTAAAGTGAAGTCAAACTCTCCTGTCAGCTAAATAACCCTCGATTTATTCAGCATTGATGCACAAGATCATCAGCTCTTCTGAGCTTCCTGGAGATCAATGCTGTCATGTTCAACAGAAATAAGCTGAGCCAAATATAGATGTTAAAAATGTCTTAAAGCAGTGTTTGATCCTGAGATCCTGAGAGTCTTTGACTCTGGTTTCTCCTGTAACTGTCTTCAGTCGGTTTGTTCTTCGTGTCTGATCAAATAGTTTCTCCTCTCAGACTGATTTCACAGATTCTTCAACTGCTTTATGGATCCAGAACAGATCACTTGTTGTAACTGTGGGATCTCTCATATTTTCATATGGCATTTTGTGTGGAGTGGAAGTAAAAATGTTTTTGATCATGATAGATTTAGTGAATTACATGCACTTATCAGTGTTATACGACCTGATTCAGCGTGTGATGGACACACACACAAATGTGGACACACTCTAGACTTAATCATCAGTAGGGGTCTAAACATTTCATCCATTGTTATTAAAGACATAGCACTATCTGATCACTTCTGTATTTTCTTTGATATATTGATCTCTGCTACCACTGAATCTAGATCTGTCTCTGTCAGAAGGAGATGCATTAACGAGAACACAAGTGAACTATTTATGGAGGCGATATCTTTAACACCAAGCACTTCTGCAGACTCTGTTGATCTTCTCCTTGATTCCTTCAACTCAAAAGTTAAGAACGTTATTGATGATATTGCTCCAATAATAGTCAGTAAGAAAACAAACAGACAGAAATCAGTTTGGAGAAGATCAACAGCAGTTCAGACGATGAAAAGACAATGCAGAAAAGAAGAAACTTGAAATTCACGATAGCATCTATAAAGACAGCCTTCATGCTTTTAATGTGAAACTAGCCACAGCTAGACAGAATTTCTTCTCAAACCTTATAAACAGTAACTTAAATAACACTCGTACTCTTTTTGTCACTGTTGAGAGACTGACAAACCCCTCAAGTCAGATTCCCAGTGAAATATTAAGTTATACGTGGTAAGTTATAAACAAAACACGTTTAACTTTTGTTGTTGTTTTTACCACTAGCAATGGAGTCATTGTTACACCGCACACTTTATTAATGTCAGGACTGTCATTTTGGTCTGGTTTATTCCTGGTTATGTCCGTATTCCTGACACTGGTGTATATTGTTATTGTGTGAACGTGTGTGTGCTCTCGTCTGTGTGTTGAACTTTCATTTACTCACCGGACACTCTTGTCTTGTCTCGTGTTTTCATCGGTCGTGTTCTCGTGTCTGCCCTAGGTTTTTTCTTTCTTTGCTTTATTACTCAATAAAGCCCTTTGCTTTCTGTTTGAGTCCTTGTCTCATCTTTACTCATGAAATCATTTTAGCTTTTATTTTTAGGCAAACCAGCCTATGAAATGCTGGAATGCGATCCTGACTGGGTGCCATCATTTCATTTTGGGAGCACAAAAGTTAAATCAACGCACTCTGTGTGGTTTAACCGGAGTACGAGGAGACTGCAAGCTGTCACAGAGATCATGATGTACCTTCACTACATGTAGCTGGACAGATGATGCTTCACAAATGGATGACGCAGACTCAGATAACAACTTTGCAGAACAGCAGGAATATCATCTTTGTAGCTGCAGGAATGGTGAAATTAACCGTTTGTTGGAGGAAAACAGGAGACTGAAGGAAGAGCTAGGCCAAAAGAGAACGGATGAGGATTGTTTTAAAGATGATGAAGCAAAGGTGAAGTACTACACTGGGCTTCTTCAATGTCTTCTCTTCTGATGTGTGCTGACACAGCTTCTCGTCTGCCTGCCACAGACTGTATCTCACTAAATGCAATTCACCATAAAGTATCTCATTGGCATTACACCACGAGGATCTCTCTCTTTCATGTGGGGAGGTCATGTCAGTGACAAACATGTGGCTGAGAATAATGGCCTTCTTAATAAATGTGTACAGTTTACAGTAACGAATATAAAACCAGTAAAGGGGCAGTGTAACACATAAAAGGTAATTAGATAAACAACTATCAAGACCACAGGTAAGACAATAAGTAAAAAATAAAATAGAAAAACAATTAATTTATACATTTAGTGCATTTTTAATGCTAATACAACAGTAACTTGTAACAACAGTGTAACCTTCAAGTATCAAGAACATAGATAATGCAATAAGTGAAGAAAAAAACAGTAAATGGAAAGACAATTATTAAAACTAATTAATTCAGGACCTTTGAGCGAGCAACCATTTTCTGCTCATTGACACAGAAAATCTGAAGGTCCTGCACTCATCCATATTTGTGAATTGGAGGTTTTCCTCGAGAGATTTCAGGTTTTTTAATTGCTCAGATGTGTAACATTACAATGACGCTACAAACAAGGAAAGAAAATACATCGATGAAGATTACGAGCGTTAGCTCATTAAGATCATCAGACCACCCTTCACTGTAAAACCTGACAAGTGACTTAACTCAAACCGTTTGAGTCAACAGATATCCTTAAACACCTGACAAATTAGGTTTACTCAAACCATTTGAGGAAACTGATTGCCTTAAACCATTTAAGTTTTAAAAACTAATAGTTGTGAGTACTCTGTACTTAATTCAGTTGAGTTCACTGAAAGAAGATATACGTTGCAATTAAATAATGAAGTGATTAATTGAGTGATAATTGAGCATTAGTGATGAACAGCTGCTGTTAACAAACAGAATTACTGAAGAACTTGTTGAAATCTACCGCTGTACCATTGAGAGCATACTCACAAACTGCATCTCAGTATGACACAGCAGTTGCTCTGCATCTGACCTCAAAGCACTCCAGTGGGTGGAGAAAACTAAAACAACTCCACCCTGGTCAAAAAGACACAGCAGCACCTTTACTTACGGAGCCTTAAACTGCTCAATGGATCACTGACACCCAGTTAACTTCCATCGAGAACATTTATCAGAAGCGCTGTCTGGGCAGGGCAAGAAACATGATCAAGGATGCCTCTCATCTTCACTATGAACTCTTCATCCTCCTTCCATCCGGCAGGAGTTACAGGAGCCTACGCTCTCGCACTAGTAGACTCAGGAAGAGCTTCTTCCCCGAGACTGTGACACTTCTGAACTCCACAACACCAATCTAACCTGCACCTGCTCTTTTACTGCACTCCTCACAGTACTTCTGTACAGAGCACAGTAAACTATTTCTATAAAAATATCATTGCATTACTGTTATTTTGCATAGAATACATTGTTTAACAATACGTTTGCACACTCAATCCAACTGTATTTATTACCACAGCTCTCACGTTGCTGCTGTTCATAATGTGTATATAATCCTACATTGCTCTGTTCATAATGTACATATAATCCCTACATTGCATTCATATTTATATTCTGTATATACTCTGCTCAATACTGTTTATAGCAACTCTACTGTACATTCTGTATATCATAGCTTCACTTACTCTGCACTTATATGTATATAAAACACTATATTCCTGCACTTCTGGTTAGATGCTAACTGCATTTCATTAGCTCTGTTCTGTACTCTGCATAATGACAATAAAGTTGAATCTAATCTAATCTAATCTTTGTACAACATTTCCTTAAAGGGTAAGTTCACCCAAAAATCTAAATTATGTCATTAATAACTCACCCTCATGTCGTTCCAAACCTGTGAGACCTCCGTTCATCTTCACAACACAGTTTAAAATATTTTAGATTTAGTCAGAGAGCTCTCAGTCCCTCCATTGAAGCTGTGTGTACGGTACACTGTCCATGTCCAGAAAGGTAAGAAAAACATCATCAAAGTAGTCCATGTGACATCAAAGGGTCCGTTAGAATATAAATATATTTTGGTCACAAAATAGCAAAAACTATGACTTTATTCAGCATTGTCTTCTCTTCCGTGTCTATTGTGAGAGAGTTCAAAACAAAGCAGTTTGTGATATCCGGTTCATGAACGAATCATTCAATGTAACCGGATCTTCTTTAACCAGTTCACCAAAATCGAACTGAATCGTTTTAAACGGTTCGCGTCTCCAATACGCATTAATCCACAAATGACTTAAGCTGTTAACTTTTTTAATGTGGCTGACACTCCCTCTGAGTTTAAACAAACCAATATCCCGGAGTAATTCATTTACTCAAACAGTACACTGACTGAACTGCTGTGAAGAGAGAACTGAAGATGGACAACGAGCCGAGCCAGATAACGAACAGAAGATTGACATATTTGACATTTTATATGTGCTGCGCAAAAGGAAACCAGAAACGCAGAAAGTGGCATCCTATTTTTCTTTAGGCTTATTTTAAGTATAAAGATTTGTTTTTATTGTGAATGTGCACAAATACAGGCAAATCGTTTACAATTACGATGATCTTTTTGACTAAAATGAGAAGTTGTTTCCACAGTTCCACTGGAAAAATTTTTTTTTTAAATAAATAAATAAATAAATCAAGTGGTTGTGCTGGGGCAGCATGCACACACAGTTACTTTGACAATGCAGTCTCTTCATCATAATAAAATACAAAAACACTGCGCAGTTTAAATATGTAGTAAAATCTGTGCCATTAAGTGTTATCACTGTACCACGTGATGTTATGTAAAACATTTTGTTTTACGTAGATATTTGAACGTGAGTGAAGGACATAATAAATTCAAATGCATCACAAATACGGAAACATTTGATTTTGTGTCGAATGACAGAGCAAATGTTGGTTATAGCTTCTTCTATTTTAATTCTTGTTCTTTTCTAAATACTGTTAATTGAAAGGATTGCTGTGGAGTGAGGGGAACTAAAATAGCCTAGCTATGTAAACTGTAATCCGGTACTGATTCCAAATTACATGACAAAAATTATAGTTAGTAACATAATCCATTACGTTACACATTTTAGGTAATCTAATCAGACTACTTTAGATTACTTTTGACCAGGGCTCCGAACCGATTTAAGAAACGAAAACGAAAACCGGAAACGAAGGATATTTTGACAGGAACAGAACCAGAAACAGAAACGAAAATAATTTTTTTAGTTCCGAACAGAATCGAAAATTTGAAATGGACATTAACCGGTTAATAACGTTATTTTATCGTTCCGTTTCATATTGGACATTTTCTGTCAACCAATCACGAATTCCAGCAGTACAACATACGCAAATGTGACTCAGAAGCCAGCGAGTGAAATGTCCGCTCAGCTGTGAACTCAGTCAAGTCTCAATGGCAATGCACCGCCTCAGTGCCGGCCCGTCCAACAGGCTGGGGTCCCTCTTTGATTTGAGGGCCCCGCAAATGATGATGTCACGCATTTTTAATTGTTTCATTTTTTCAAATGTCTACTTATAGTATGAGTGGTCACGTGTCAATTATAACGCTTGTGTAATGCACAGACCCTATTAAACACGATAAAATTCACAATGACGGTGAGCAAAATACACAACATATTTTATTAAAAGAATATCTCTGAATAATTCGTACATGACAAATAGCTGAAAACGATAATAATAATAATAATAATAAACTGTCTAAATAAAAGCGGAAAAAAGATTAGAAACATTCACAGCAGCACCACACTCTATTTAACATAACACCTCCCGCTATTGGCTATTGGGTGAACTAGAATGTCGTAACGTATTCTTAGTACAGATTCCAACATATTCCACTTAGCCACATATCTGTGTAAATTCCTTTCGATATATACTCGAGAAAGTGTCTTAAATAAGTCTAAAGTGATATAACGTCATAAGCCTGGTTGCTATTTTTGATCGACGTATTTCTAATTTATGCAATGCACATTGATGCTATTTTAATTTAAAATTAAATGGTATCCAAATGATATCTTTCCGGAGCCGAAAAAAGAAACAAGAGAAGCAGATGAAGAAAAAAAGGGTCAAAGTAAAGGTATGTTTCGCTAAACACAATACATTATTTATTAGTGTAGTATTAATACTTGGTTTAATAAATGTGCTGATGATGATGCCCATGATCACAGACATACTTGTGTGATATGTGAGAGAAAATTAGGCCACATTCAGCATGTTTCATTAAATAATCATTTAATTATCTATCCCACTAATTCATGCAAAAAAAAACAAAAAAAAAGGTCTCCTCCTCTTTCCAAATTTAAATCTGATTAAATATTTTTACACATGTATTACATGTTGAGTTTGTTACAGGTAATAAAAATGTATACACTTAAATATTGAAATTGTATTTAATGTGCTCTCTTCTCACTGTTTTTTCTCCAGTGTGCTCAATTTTTTTTTTTTTATCTCGCCTAGGGCCCCACAACCCTTCGGGCCGGCACTGCACCGCCTTCAGGGCCGGATTAAGACCAAATTGGGCCTGATGACGCAGCGCAAAAAGGGCCTATTTTTTCTAGGCGTTGGTGCATGTGCATTCGACACTCAAGTAGAGACCTGCATTCCCGCGGGAGTACCGCGGGACCCAGCGCAACCGAGTGCGTCGCGGGACAATATTTGATTGGTGAATGCGGACGCGGGATATTATTGTGTGCGGGTTGAGGGAAAATAAAGTTATTTGCGGGACTCCCGCAAAGTGGAAATATCTAGCAAAATAAAATTACTAAAAAGAGATAAACCTTTATTTATAATAGACTCAAATAAAATAAAATAGACTTTGCGGAATGGGAGGATGCTGATGAAACCATGGACAGCGACGTGTAATTCCATTCCAAAATAGCGAGAGATCCATTGGTGGAAAAGGCGATATCAAGAGTTTCTAAGATTAAGCAAAGTAACTTATTTAAAATCGGTCTATTTTGTTATTGAGGATTTTTTTTTTCGTTTAATGTTTGAAGAAAAGAAGCCATTCTTAAGCATAGGCTAATTTTCCTTTGAACATGAAATAAATCCAGGTTTATTATTATTATGTAATTCATTAGGCTATACTATAGCCTAATAGGTATATATTTTTTTATTTACATTTCTTACTTTTTTACTGTATTTCTATTTCTATATCAGGGTATATTCTGTCCATTCCAAATCCGTTTTCAATTAAAAAACTGAAAATGAAAGACTCAAGAGGATTCAAGTGAGAGAACATGAAATAAATAACGAGAAAGTGAAAAATGTCTCGTTTATTCGTTATTCCATCTAGGTTAACAAACGGAAAATGAGTTTTTTACTTGATTTCTCATTTTGTCATTTGGGGATTAAAAAACGGTTTATGGCTTCAATATTTAATTCGCACTTGTGGGCGGAGCTGAAACGTTGCTTTCATCTGATTGGTCGAATCGCTCCGCCTTCAGCTCGGTCTCTATATTCTTTCAGGCAGAATAAGAGTCTTATAAGAGTAATGTCTGAAACCACAGCTCACTGTTAATTAAAATAATATTTGAGTCAGATGTTGCTGCGCACATAATTCGTGCTGCTGTGACTTGCAAGTCACCCCTTTAAATTATTTCTAGGTTATAGTATTGCATGAATGTTGTGAAGTGGAAATAAAAATCAATAATAGACTGAACAGTTCCATGTTAATATGTCTGTTAATATGTCTGTAACATTTACCACCCTCATCTTTTAAGTCAAAAGGCACTAGGAAGGTGTGTGTGTGACATTAATAATTAATTGTGGAAATTAATATAGTTAAATGTATTAAATAAATTAGAATTATTAGATTTATTACATACTAAATTGAATGATGTTTCTCTTTTAATCTTCTTTGTTGGCCTTGAGAAAGCCAACATATATTTGAACATAATTATTATTATTTATTATGAGAGTAATTGAAAACGACTAAAACTTTAATGTTTCACCAAATTTCACAACAAACTTTAGTCGATTAGCAGAATTGACCATGTAGGGTGGCAGAGTATGCAGCAGATTTTTTGCTAAATAAAACCATCTTGACAAGCCTTCCACACAAAAATGCTGACTTTAAAACTGCATTTATTGCAGAGGTTGCATTAAGAGACAAATGTCCGTCATTTACTGAACTATTTTAAAACACTGACAGATGATTCAAAGTGCTTTCAGTCATTTTGGTCTATTGCTTCACCCTACACGGTTAATTACACATGGTAAATTCTGCTGATAGACTAAAGTTTGTTGTGAAATCACTAGAGTTAGAGTTTAGAGTTCACTGATGGATAAAAATCACAACAGAAAATGTAAATGATTTACATCATTTACAATTGACATAGATCAACTTGCCGTATAATGATACTGATCCTTTCATTAAATGGCAGAACTATCAGAACTATCAACAGTTGTCTGTTTCAGATACTTCTTTTACTATCACCACACCACAGCACAATATCAGATGCATTCGAGTTTTAAATGAGAAAAGAGCGCTCTAAAGGCAGTGTAGTGTTGCTGAAGGATGGTGATATATCTGAAAACTCTCCACTATCACAGCTCTCCTGCTCCCGCTCTGCAGTTTATTTCAGGCTCTTCTGCGGTGTAACTACAACAAACCACAAGAGGAAGCTCTGGATTCATGTGGTTTGTACATGTGTGAGAGGGAAGCGTGTGTGTATGTGTGTGTACCTGTGTCTGGTTTCTCTTTTTGTGTCAGAGTCTTTAACAGCAGAGATGTGGCAGCCAGGACTAAGCATCGATCATGAACATGAAATCAAACACATCAGACTATACAAGCTTGTTAGCTGTTACTAAAGCAGTGAGGTTTGTCTCTCTAGAAAGAAAAATAACCACAACAAAAAAACATTTTTCATCAGAAAAAGAATCTGCTCCAGTTATTGATAAAACAGAGATCTGTGATTCAGTAATTATAAGAGAAAATGGCACACAGATCAGTTTGCTATCTAAGCTTTCAGTGAGTATTTCCTCAGACTCAAGTTCAATGCCAGCTCCATGGAGGACAGAGTTGGGGAAGCGGGAGATAAAAATGTAGTTTGAGTTACGGGAACGGTTTCTATCTTTCAAGCTCTTTTTATAACTAAACAGCATTGTGTTCGATGAAGTCATGAATTAGATCACACTTTCCTCTTCAATCACATTTCTCACTGACTATGAGAACATTTTGTGTGCTTTAGGTGAACAAACTTCCTGTTCTTTTGCAACATTTTATCCCATTTGACTGAACGATGTTGATGATGAACGTTATAATCTGAAAAAGAGAGACATAGGATAGAAGTTTGTATAGTGATTACTAAAAAAGGATTTATTATTGACATAAACTGGTATTATTTTGATGGTTTACAGATGTGTTTCCATTTACCTTACGTTTGATTTTGTGCTGCTGCTGATATTTCTGTTTCAATGAGTCCAGTTCTCTCAACAAGCTCTCGTTATCCCTTCAGGAAAGACATTGCAGAGCATTTGATATTTAAATGCTATTAGCATTGAGCTATAGTACCATTTAAAGGTTTGCTGTTAGCATGAATTGACTTTTTTAAAGAAATTATTACATTTATTCAGCAAGGATGTATTAAAAGATTGAAAGTGACAGTAATGACACTGCATCACTTTTATTTTTCTTTCTGTTATCAACTGTGTTTCCCAATCTCTTTAATTTAAATAGATAATTCAACAGTTCATCATAATACCATATAATTGTGATGATTCAGTCAAGGATGAGAAGTGAGGATTTCCAGCGGAGCATTTTTATTTAATAGACTGAAGAATAAGGTTATATATATATAACCATAACCAAACACAACACTGACTGGGCTATGAAACATAGATATAATAAATGTAACTGATGGTGAGGAATTCGTAAGCACACAAATAATGACTTCTCAAATGGATGATGAACATAATCAGTTCAGAACATAATCAGAAGGTATTCACTACATTAAATGACAGTAAAAGGTAAAATGCAAGAAGTCATTGTGTGTATAATGTATATAGTGCTTGAGAATGAGGCATGGTGTAAGAGCTTGAATGGACTTTCTCCAAAACTAAACAGTAAAGTACCTTGAAAGTGAATAGAGTGATAGTCAGGGGCACTGAATACATTTCGATTGAGAAATGAGCTAACCTATAAAGAAACATTTTTTTATGAGTGTTTGAAATAATAATTGACTTAAGGACATATCTAGTGCTGAAGAGCGACTGTAAATTGACTGTAAATTATGATTTTTATTTTTTGATTCTGAGATATTTATCATCTATTGGCTTCTTTTAAAATACCAGTGTTATTTTTGAGTAAAAGTTATGAAGCTCTGAAGTTCTGTAAATCATTTGTAAATATAAAACACAGTTTGTTAAGGTTGTGTTTTTTCCCACAGCAATCCTCTGAAAGTGCAGCAGTGTTTAAAATGCTTCTCTGAAAGCAGACTCAGTCTTACCTCTGTTTGTGTGAGAGACTCATCTTTCCTCTCTTCTCTGACATACTGCAGATGAACAGCTCAACACTGAGATCTTTGTGTCTCTGAAGACGATCAGATGCTCATCAGGACCTGGACATGACAATCAGATCAAGATCATGAGAGTTCAGAGGAACAAATGATGAAGAATATAACTAGTGCTGAATCTCTGAATTATCAAGCAATCAATACACAAATAAAATATGCTACAAATATACTGCCGTGTAATAATCTCTTCAGATCACTCACAACACACTTCTTTATTTACAGGAACATTACATAAGAAGTTTAAATGAAACGGGACAAATTTAATCTTGACAAACTATGTATCATTATAAAGATCTAAGCCTCAAGCATCGACGACAGATCGCTGTTTTTCAATGGAAAGCTTATAAAGACTGTATTTGCTACATTTGTGTAAGGATACAAACATGAACATTAGAAACGCTGTACATACCAGATCCGTCGTAATAACGAGTCATAAACACATCCACAGCTGTAAATCCCGGTTTAGTTAGGAAGGTATGGTCCACTGAACGAAATCTCATGAAGCACGTGTAGTCCAACGAAGCAATAACGTTGTAATATGGATCATGATTCCTTTGTTTACGTTTCAGTTCTTCAGCGACAGAATTGTTTGCGTCCGTTATGCAATAACTCACGATCGGAGACTGTGTCTTGGTAGTAAAAGCACGGAATGGTTTTGCAGCGTACAGTGTCACAAACAGAATGAGGCGATCCACCGGAAAAAAGAATGAATGAAAAATAGGCGGAAGATAGTTTATTTGAATTTTTTTTTTTTTTTTTTTTTTTTTTTAGTTTATTTGAATTTGGCGCTCACTCCTGGGAGCTGGTGACGCGCTCTGACGCACCTGTCAGCTGATGGAGGCGGAACTTACAGCGATCGCATTTCCTTAGTTTCTTTTATTTTTTCAACAGTTTTTATATATGTGAGAGTGTGTTTTATGTTGAATGTGTATGTATCTGCATGATAACCATCTGTTTGAGTGCAAATCAGCCCAAATCAGCTCGCTGTATAAGTGGCCATCAGCACATCAGCACTTATTTGCATCGTGATTCATTGTAAAATATGCATTTCTAGCAATCTCAGGAGGATGTTCTGTAATTGGTAAACAAAGTTAAATCTTTTTTTTATTTTTCTTACTCAAATTATTCTTATTGTATTTTTCTAGTGCTCAAATAAATCACTTATATGATGTCTAAAGGGGGTCGCAGACGGGACGAGAAGCGCAGCGCCACCTCGCGTCGCGCCACGTCTTTAAAATTCGAGCACATTATTCTCTATGACTGTACACACACTAGACGTCTGTCCGCTGTGCCCAGCTACGACTCAGAACGCTGTTCAAATTTCTGCTGCGCCACAGAGCGCCATCTGCATAGTTTTATATAAAAAAACCCATATGTTATAAACTGAAACTAAAATACAGTACATTTGTTTCATTGAAATAAAACATTACAAAGTGTTTGGTTACGTTTTCACCCATGCTGCATAGTTGCCTAGACAACAGATACAACAAAACAATAACAGACTTAAGTTTTTGTCTAGTGTTTTATAATTGAAAAAAAAAAAAAACTATGCAGTGGTATGTTTACTGACTAAATAGTTTGTAGAAGCCTTCAATACTATTGGGAAATATATTTTCTTATATTTGGGGGGTGGGGGGTGTAGACATAGTCTCATAAAAATATTTGCAGGAGTCTCATTTTTCATGATATTTTATTCAGATTTGAAACAGAAACTCATGAGACGTGGCTTTCAACCCATTACTTTTCTAGATTGCTCCAGGACTCATTTCATGTATTTTTATATCAAATAAAAAAATATTTAAGAGTGGTAATAAAAATTAAAGGCACTTCAGTGTCTATAACTTTTTAATATGTTTGAGCATTATCAAATGTGGTTGATAAAAAGTAAATTCCAAAGTGTCTTCTTTCTAAAGACACCACAATTATGTTTATAACAAACTGAAGTAGGAAACTATTACAATTATAAGTTAGGTAGAGCACTTTCATCTGTGAGTCCAATAATGGGGGGTGCTGGCTGACAGGTTAAATAAGTAAATGTGGTATTTAATCTGATTATTAAATACATTTGTATTTTTACAACTTTTATTTGAGCATTACATTTGTAAAAAAAAATTAATGAGTAACATGAGTAATAAGGCATCTTAAAATGAACAGTGTAATATTGTACATTAGAATACATTTACACTTGTTAAGAACTTATCTGACTATTTATTATTTATAATGTGAAAAGAAACTGATTCAGACATATTTCTCCATTAACATGTAACTTTGTCTATCTGGAAGCATTTAGAACATTAACCTAAAATAGCATGCCATATGAATTGATAAAGTACATGCACGCTCTGCCAGTGGACACTGAAGGTAACTGAAAGACTGACGGATTTACAGTTTAACCTACATTTAACTTGTACGCAGCCCAGTAACGTTACTTGCATAAACATAATTGTCTTAAGAAAAACTTGGCCATGTTTAGCATGAGAATACATCTCTTTAACACTGTGAACAACTCTGAAAACACGAAACACCATTGTACCCCCCTTTTAAAGTAGGATATCATTACATTAATTTCTTGCCGCTGAAGTGTAGGACTACAGTTTAAACAGCGGGATATTCTTCTTTTGATCCATAAAAAAAAAATTGCTTATCATCTTGTTTCCTTCAGTCAGACAAATCAAATCCCTCCGAAATCATATTTACACTCATAAATATATTTAAATGTCCATTCAATAAAGAGATTGATAAACGAGAGAGTCACTTAGCCAGTAAAACTAAAGTTTTTTTTTTTATTCTGCAATCGCACAGTTCTCTACAGAAGACAGTAAAGGAAAATTAAACCAACCCTGTAGTTTTTCAAGAGTCGAAACTAGTAGCCTACTTAATATATTTTAGTTCAATATCTGAATTTATTGAAAGGATATTTTGTCAACCTTGACTGTTTTTGCTCGATTTGGCTAAAATAGTTGCAAACAAAGATCACAGCAGGACAGTCGTGCTTCTCTCAGCAGCAGTGTTTTGCTTCTGAATTTGGGTCAATAATTCAGTGTTCAATTCATAAAGACAGGCACTTGCTACATTCTTGAATTAGCCCTATGAACAAATTGTTTAAAGGCATGCTTCAATGACTCAGTAATCAATACACTTGCTGACAACTATTTGTAAGTATATACAATTGTATTATTTTATAAAAATACCAAGCTCACAACATTATTGTTGTAAATGCATTTGTGCTATATTTTAGCTAAACTGAACTGTCTGTAAATGCATCTGAATGCAACTACAGTCCAGGCTTGTAAATTCAGAAAATTATTATCTATAGTGTCTGGAGTCCAAAAAAGTTCATGTCAAACCCTGGCTACAACTAGTGAACTAACGTTGCATATAATATAACCAAAAATAAAGACTGTCTAACAAATGTGACCCTGGAGCACAAAACCATGAAGATATTTTGTAAATTTCCTAACATAATATATCAAAACTTAATTTTTGATAAGTAATATGCATCGTTAAGAATTCATTTGGAGAACTTTAAGACAATTTTCTCAGTATTTTGACTTTTTTGCACCCTCAGATTCCAGATTTTCAAATAATTGTATCTCGGCCAAATACTGTCCTCCTAACAAACCATACATCAATGGAAAGATGATTTATTCAGCTTTCAGATGATGTATGAATCTCAATTTCAACAAATTGGCAAATCAGTGGCCTACCAAACAATCATAAAAGAAAGAATTATATCTTTCCATTGTTGTCGAAAAAAATTTTTCCCTTTGCAATAAATCTTCTATTCAAGTCCCAGCTGCCAAAGATCACATAATAGGCTAGTTTCTAGTTTATTAATGAAACTTCAATTGAAATCTCACTTGTGGTTATCTATAAATAAATGAAAACAAGGACCATATATTTGTTTTTTGTTTTTAATTGTTTGTTGGTTCCAACTTCCATATACTAATATTAGAATTCATAATAATTATGTTTGTGGGTGAAACTGACCCTAGTTTTAATACAGTTCATCAAAAGTCAGGCTATGAAACAGTAAATACTGCAACTAGCAGACAGAACATAATAAAACAAAATGATGACTTTACGAATCCACAATACAAAAATGTAATCATTTAATGTAATCAGTGAAGTTGTCAGTGCCCTCTTTTGGTGATAATAATCACCAGACGATTCCATAACCAGCCAGCTACATTAGTTCAGCTAAATCCACAAAATCCAATTAATATGGCTTTTAAATGTAACCAAAATTAGAGAATTCAAATCAGCAGACAACAAATCAAATAAAAATGGAAACAAACCATACAGATTTGTATGGACTTATAAGAAAACCAAATTATCTCCCGAAAATAAAACTGAAGAAACGGCCAACAGCAAAGTTACAGCAACATACTTTACATCTGTATTTTCTAACTACACTTTAAGTTGAAGAATAAAAACAAGTTAAAAATAATGCATTCTGAACAACAGTTTGGACTTAAAAATCTTCTTTCATAAAAGCTTAAACTTAAAAAAAAAATTGATAAATAAGCATTATAAGAGAACTGAACATACAATTCAACCTGTAATAAAGTGTAATGTTTTACAACAGTGAAACTATCAGATCTGGTCCATCTTTGAGTTAATCTGGATCTCACAGATGAAACTGCTGATCTTGAACTTTATCTACGGTGAAAACTTTAGATGTTGTTTCCTTGTCCTGTTGCTGGTTAGGACAGATATTATTACTCAATGCATTAGAGTGCCACATTTGGCGAAGTTGAAAACTAAGATTTAAAGGTGCTGGATCTATGATCTACTTACTGTGTTTGTTTTTCATATGCAAACAAAAAGTTGATGAATGACGGAAACTCTTCCCGCATGCAGTGCAGTGATACGGTTTCTCTCCGGTGTGGATCCTCTCATGTCTTCTCAGATGTACTGACTGATTGAATCTCTTCTCACAGTATGAACACATGTAAGGTTTCTCTCCAGTGTGGATCCTCTTGTGCAGCTTCAGTTGTGCAACCGTAGTAAACGTCTTCTCACACTCAAAGCACATGTAATCTTTCACAGCAGTGTGTCTCTTCTGATGAACTTTTAAATTGTTCAGTTGTGAAAAACTCTTTCCACAGAAAGAACATGAGTGTGGTTTCTCCTTTGTATGAACTTTCATGTGCTGCTTCAGGCCTGAAGCCCATGAAAATGTTTTTCCACACTGATCACATTCATGCAGTTTCTCTCCAGTGTGGAGGATCATGTGTTGCTGAAGGGTTACTTTGTGTGTGAAACTCTTCCCGCACTGATCACATGTGAACGGTTTCTCTCCAGTGTGGATCTTCATGTGAACATTGAGGTTGTGTTTGTATGTCAAACTCTTTCCACACTGAGTGCAGGTGAAACCTTTCTTATTTCTTCTTTTCCGTAAATAAACTCTTTTGGTCTGTGAGCAAGTTTTTTCTCTCGTTGTACCATGATGATGCTTCTGCTCGTCACTCTCCTCATTCTCCTCCATCAGGTCTGAAATAAAAGTAAAAAACTGCAATACAGATACTTTGAGAGGCTACTAGGGCTCAGTAAAGACACTCCTGTAATTAGAAGTATATCCCCAGCACGTGTGTTCAGATCAGGGTTGCCAGGTTTTCACAACAAATCCTGCCAAGTTGCTTCTCAAAACTAGTCCAAAACTAGCCCAATCGCGCTTCCAGAAGGTTCCCCGATTAAAAAATTGCTTCCCGGGGTTAAAATATACGTTTTTTTAGCAGGGTTGCTTGGTAAAATTCACATTTTAGGGGCTAAATATCACATTATTTGTATTGGGGTCGCTTTGACCCGCGGACAAGATAAACCACCACAGACTTGGCAACACCGGTTGGCATTTACTACACCAAGCCATAATTCACTGACAGTCTACACAAAATCGATGTTAAAATCGCAGGCGATACTTTGTCGATTTTGAAAACGATTTTGTGTTAGTTTTCGGTAGACTACGGCTCTGTGTAGTAACTGCCGCTCCACCTGAACCAGTGTTGCCAAGTAATATGTGGCTGTCTCGTACGTGAAGCCTGTGCTCCCCCTTTGTTTCACTTTAGTTTGCTGAAAGTTAATGAGGGGGACACTCAGCTCATAAAAGAGCTGAAGACAAAAATTATGACCTCGATGAGAAATAAGCTGTCCCCATAGATGAAGACCAGGGCCAATCACAGGCAAGGCCTTCTGAGGGAGCAGCAGACCAAGCTGCAGAAGAGGATCTGTCAGTGGACCACCTGTGCCACTGGGTGTTAAGAAGCAGCTTTTTCAAAAAACAGTGCCAAGAAGATGATGCTTTGCTTCTCACTGAAAAGCAAAAAGTGGAGAGTGAGCTGTAAATGTACCTGATGTGCTCTCATGCAGACAGTGAGTCTAACCCTCTGGACTGGTGGAGGCTACATGAACACAACTTCTCCAGATTGTCTCTGCTGGCGAAAACGTACTTGTGCATCCCAGCCACAATAGTTTCAATTTCAAGTATGATTAATTATTAGAGTAAGAATAACCTGAAGAGTTACTTTTTCATATTTCTGAAGGTTTTATATTTCATACAATGTTAATGTACTGTATCAGGTTTGTTTTTTATATTAGAGATGTATCTCAGTCTACATCAGTTTTATTTATGTTTACAAAACACTGCACATATTTTAAAACACTTTATTCACCAGAAGGTGAACAGCTAGTGAACTTCCTAACACTAAAGTTGTGCTAAATTCTCAGGTTTCTCTATGTTTATATTTAACACTTTCCACTATTTTATTACACTTTATTAGGCATTTCTTACATTCTCTTTCATTTTGCACCTTAAATGTTACTTTAGACTTATGTTTACATTTGTATTATTTGAGTTTTCCATGGTTGTTGACATTTCTGTTTTAATAACTGAGGGCATTTTGATCAGAGGAAGGTTAAGTTTAAATGTTTAAATGCAATATATTTTTCTCCTGGTCCTTATTTTAAATAGGTCATAAAAATATAAATAATTATCAATATCGACTGAAATGAAACACTGATATGATGAAACAGTTTTCAGCCATATCGCCCATCCCTACACTCAACTCCAGACACACGAGTGTCACGTCAGATCATTCGAATCATCAGCTAGACGACCTGCGAGGATGACAATGTCCCAGCTCATCGAGATCACATCATCAGGGAACAGCTGCTGGAGGCTGGGGTGCTTCAAACTGGAGTGTCCTGCACTTTCTCCAGCCCTGAATCCCATAGAAAACCAATGAGATCAGTGGAGTCGTGGTGTAGAGGGTCGTAACCCTGCACCCCAGAACCTCAATGAGCTGAGGGCAGCCCATCAAGAAGAGTGCAATGCCATGTTTCAGCAGACAGTACGTCGACTTGTGAACAGCATGAGGCATCGTGGTCAAGCTGTAATTGATGCTCAAGGACACATGACAAGAGACATTGACTTCTGTTCTGGTATTCCCACCACTGTTGATAGCTTCAGTTTTAATTGAGATAAAGAAATCACCATTGCATGCTTCTACTTAAATACACCATACTTTCATGATATAATATCACTGTAGGGTGAACTTTTTACATCTTCCATAAATTTCACCAAAAGTTTGAATATCCCTATTTTTTTGTGAGAAGTGCGTAATTTTTTCTCTCCAATCTACAGAAAGTAAACAATTGAACTGCTTTATAACCTAATGGTTCTTCAGCCTCATTGATAAAAAAGATGAAGAGTAAACACCAACCTGTTTGTTCTTCAGTGTGTTTGGTTCTGCAGGGTTCTAGATCTCTCATGTTCTCTTTGTCCTTTAATACACTCTGTTCTCTTCTTCATGATGCTCTGATCCTCGTACTTGTTAGCTGAAAAAAAGCAATAAACCCTTTATCCATTATTATCAATCTTTACTCTCATTAATATTAAGGCAGAGGATTATAGGAAAAAAAAACATACAATTAAAAGATACCAAATATAAAACAATGTAAGAATTACAAAAGTTAAAGAATAAACATATGTTGTTTGCTTAAGTCTGTTGACAGCAATAAAATGATCTTAATGTGTCAATGAACAGATCTGAAGTCATCAGTGTAATGAATGAGGTGAAAAACAGGATCTATTGACACGAAACAGGCCTCGTTTACACTCCAGGTCTTGATGCCCAGCTCTGATTTGTTGCCTATATCCGATGTTTTTCACACATAATCTGCTCTGTCTGAAGTGAACGCTTGGGGAACTGTTGGGGGAAAACATCAGATGTGTAACATTATATTAGATCCATTACAGTACAGTAGGGCTGTGCGATTAATCGAAAATTCGTAATCGAAATAAAATCGCGATTTGAGTGTGCAAGATTTCTAAGTCGCTTTTATAGCATGATTTTCCACGGACCCCAACCTCCCGCAGTATGATATCTGAACCAATCAGGGATGCAGCGCACAAGTGGAGCGCGAGAACAGAGCAGACTGGGCATAAGCCTTTTTTTTCGAGCCCATGTTAACAGATTCAGAGCGTTCACACTGCACGCGGTAAAAGATGAGAACAGACAAGGTTATAAATAGAAAGGTGCGAAAAATATTTAATATTCTTTGCGCCGTGAGCACAGAGAGAGTTGTGAGTGCACAGGACGCAGGTTGAGCGAGAGGAGACACGTTGTAAGGCAGTGTGTATCTGAGCCTTATACAGTCTATGATCTGAGCACGTGCGTCTGGTTTTGTTAACAGAGCAAAGGAAATCTGTGTGCGAGCGGATAGATTCGCGCTCGTGCATTATTAAACACGTTGTGCTTACGTGTTACAATAATGCGCTCTCGCTGCTGCTTCTGAACCGCGTACACATAACTTACTGTATACGCACTGCAGACGGAAAACGTGTGAACCTTGGGCAATAAATATATTGGGCAAAACATATAACACCTGAGGCACCGCTAAAGTGAGCTCTATGACCAATGCATGGCAAAAAAAAAACAATCCCTGACCATGGGTTTTATTTTATTTTTTTATTATAATTTTTTGCCATATGTCTAGATTTTGATTGACATCTTTACTTAGTGATTATTTTGACTTAAGTCTGTTCTAGAGACATGTTACAACTTTTTGATAAAGCTCTCATTGGTTTTCTTTTGGAAATATGTTTCAAATTTATACCGAATGCATTTATGACTGTAAAGCATGCATGTGTGTGTCAAAATCGTGATTAAAATCGAAATCGCAAATTTATCAAAAATCGTGATAGGTTTTTTTGTCCATATCGCACAGCCCTACAGTACAGGACGTCTGTATTATTCTCATAATGTTAATCTAACAATAAAAGAAAAGAGGGAATCACTCGCTGCACTTCATTTAACTGCTTTTGTAGTTTTAATAATCTATTTATTTGTAATGAAGTTATTTTTTTACATTTGATAGTTTTATCGTACATGAATGCTTTAGTTTAGATATAAAATGATAAAGATAATGCTTTTTTTTCTTTCTAGGTTAATTTATCTTTTTTTTGCATATGTTCTTATTTATAATAGCAAAAAAAAAAGTGTTGTGGAAATTAATATAGTAATTAATAATAAGACAA
The DNA here is from genome assembly GCF_003368295.1 of Carassius auratus. Classification (NCBI taxonomy): domain Eukaryota; kingdom Metazoa; phylum Chordata; class Actinopteri; order Cypriniformes; family Cyprinidae; genus Carassius; species Carassius auratus. The sequence continues at coordinate 74,067 of NW_020524516.1, forward strand.
GACGGAGGACTTAAAATGGGTGACTTGGTCATTTTTTGTCAGATTCCAACAAATCATAAATCATTTTAAAGGCCTTTTGATGGAGATTTTTTTTCTTAATGGCTCATTGTGACTGGTTTTGTCAGCTAAAGTCACATTATTCTCATGAGGAAGCACATGTGGAGGCGGTAAATCACAACAACGCATGCGCGAACAGATCAGAATTGGGGCATCAAATCTTTTGCTTGTAGAAACACATCTTCATCCAAACATATTATATGAATCTGAATATAGTCCAAATGTTATTTACCACATTCATAACAACACATCTTACACATCTTACCGTTTTCCGTGAAGAAAGACAGACAACTGTCAACTGATGACGATCGATTTTAAATGTATAACTCTCTTTAAATGTAAGTGTTAGCAGACACACACAGAGCACCGAACCTGATGAAAATAATTCAGATTTGACTGTGTAAAAATGTTGCTCAAACAAACGATGTAAAGTGTATTTTACAATTACGTGAAATAGCGAACGATTCACCTCATAAAACTCCGCGGTGAAGCGCG
>NW_020524517.1:0-31279 GCF_003368295.1 Carassius auratus
CAGGTTTGGGTCTGAGACAGAAATAGAAAGTTTTGGACATTTATTTGCTTTTAATTCATATAAAGGGTAAAATACCATAATAATATATATATATATATATATATAAATATATATATATATATATATAATATATATATATATATATATATATATATATATATATATATATAAACACAAGTGCATTTATTCTTTTTTCCAGTATATGGCTATGATTTATTTTATTTTATTTATTTATGTATTTATTTTATTTTATTTTATTATTTAATATAATTCAGTAAAAAATAAAAGAAGGTCTGTTTAAAACCATCCCAATTAAGAGTCTCTAGCAAACCTGGCTGTTCACCTGAAAATGACAAAGGTCTTTGTTTGCTGTGATCCGGTGGGCTGGAGCCCTACAGACACAACATAGGGCCTGCATTAGCAGCAGCCTGAAACAGGCTGGCCTGAGCCCTCAGCATAATTAACGCCCCCAACAGTGTTATTAAATGGAATTGCCATCAATGGAGATAGTGACTAACCTAAAGAAGAAGGGGAAGAAAATTCAAAAATGCATATCTCAGGGGCAAACATGATAGGATTACAAAATGAGCAGCTTGCAAACTGTCTTGGCTTTGATGAAGAAAACATTTAATTATCCCCCAGTGGAAGAGGTCCCCTATTGTTTAAAGCTAATTTGTCCCTTTTGGCTACTTCCTCGGCCTGAAGGCCTGTCAGCCTCATATTTCTATTCTACTCCTGCTCTCTCAGTACTGTTTTTTTCTCTCTGTGAAAACTATTAGACTTATTCAACAAATGCCTTTTAGATAAAAAAAAAAAAAAAAAATCCATGTGATTCATATTCTAAGAGTTGATGACAAATGAGCCTTCTTTTTAAATAAAGCTCACATTTAAGGACCAATCCTATAATAGCAGGACATCATTTCATTTGTTTAAGTGCTATTTCAAGATCACGGACCTCAAGAGAAGATGAAAGAGACCGCTCCCCCAAAAGGGATCAAGCAGGTCAATTTCCCTTCACTTTGTCCCAGCCAAAGGTTTGTATTCCCTTCTCTACAAAGGCCACCATTAGGCTGGACTATGGGCTTAGCCACTGAGTGTCAGCCCCGTTTTCTTGACCACTTGATGTCTTTGAATAATAGAAGGTAATATGTGTCCTCAAAGCATGCCTCCCATCTCTAAGAAAAACAAGAGCAAATACTCCCTAAACTGAAAAAAAGATCATCCAGACAGAAATAGATACAGACAAAGTCGTCAGAGTATCAACACAAATCATCAGACGGCAAGAAAACACTTTCAAGAAGTAAAAAAATATTGTGCCTGCATATTAAAGCAAAATTAAAAGTACACTGGAGAGTGAAATTAAAAAGTTTCACTTACTAAAAATTCAGCTAAAAATAGACAGAGCCTTCCTTAAATTAATAGATAGCCAATACGATTGGTCTACAAGCACATTCTGCTCTCTGCTCCCCATTTCTTTCTTTTTTTGATCATTTCTCATCACGATTTAACAATACATTCACATTAGCTTTGACAGAGAGCTCAGTTCACATTTATATGCAATTTAAAAGAGGCACATATTTGCATAGTGAATTAAAATTAAGAGCTAATTATGCAAATAAATTATGGAGAGGAGCAAGGGGTTGGTTTGCACTTTGGTTTTTAGGAGACAATAGTCACTTGATAGTCCGAACGACATGGTACGCATTTTGCTTTAGACCCAAACAATGGTGTTAAATATTCAAGTGGTATTTAATTACCAAAAATTAGGAGCTTATAATTTAACAAGTGCTGCTTCTTAAGTACAGCAAGACAAACTCCCTCCCAGAGGACTAAGGTTTTCTTCATTCATATTCCCCCGATTCATTTAACATCGTAAGAGGATGACTGTGAAATACACACAAAGCATGCAGGCTTCCTCTGAGCAAACAAACCACGTTTGCACAGTATGTTTTAATTGAACAAGATGAGACGGAACCACCATTTCATTATATTTGAACCATTTTGATAATAAAGTTGACTTTACATCCATCAGTGTTTAAAAATGTGTTGAGTTGGTTTAGCAATCTGCTAGTGAAACAAGACCCCGGGGCCATAACAAAGGGAAGCTCTGTGCATGGTTTGAACTCCACGTCTCTACAGCTGACCATGCTGACAGAATACAATTTTAAGCTTAAGCAATAGATAAAACTAATGTGGGAAAAGATTTGAGGAAGCCTTTAACAAAGGACTTTTTGTCACCATAAAATTGCATGTAATGATGATTCTATGTTTTCTTTGGTTGTTATGTTTCAGCTGCTACACAGTTGCAATTGCAATTGACTGATTGCCTGAGCTCTGACCGTGACCTACAAATGAAATGACTTTTTAAGGTATTGAAAAAATGTAAGGTATTATTTCAATGATTCACAGTTTTACTGCTCACCTCATCAACAATGTGACAGCAAGTCTGTAATTATTCAGATAAACATCTGTCCAAAATAGGAGCAAATGTTGGGTCGTCTGTATATTAAAACCTGTGATGAATTACAAGGTGATGTAAAAAAATGAAAAACATTCGCACTCCTGCCCAAAATATCAAGAGATTTTAACTAACTTCCCTTTTAGAATAATAAAGCATTTAAATATTAAGCATGAAGTAAAACACTAGAAGTCCAAATGTGACAGATCCCGGTGGCACAGAGAAAATGTTGAGCCTCCAGCAGGGGTCCTCTCACTAACAGTGAGCAGAGCAAAGCCAACAGCAGTCAAGTCTCTCTGTCTGTGTAATCTATGACATCATATTATATATTTTTACTCCATTTAGTTAGTAGGATTTTAATACAATGTCATTAGGAAGAAGGAGCCTAAGATTCTGAGCTGGCAAATAACTTTTATATCGCAAAGGTCTTTTGGCAAAAATTAATAATTTAAAAGCATACAGTTAAGGATATGTGTAGTTAGAAAGAGACAGGCTGAGTCTAAAATTAAATTGTTCCATTTAAGATCAGAAAGCAGCTAAAAAATATATTGTCCAACAGTGTGTGATAGTCTCAAAAGAAATAAAATAAATACATTTCACACACACACACACACAGTTTTGATATTTACATCATACAAATCATGTTAATATAATAAGTAATTAAGAGGTGCTTTTTAACACATATTAGACATATGTTTTTATTTTGATTTCCTGTTAATGGAGAAACACTTTGTCTAATACAATAAAACAATTAAGAAATATAAAAGGAAACTAATGTGAGATTAAAAGCCGAAAAGCTGAAAAGGGGAATATGGATGCAACAGTGATATGGAAATAAAAATGTAAAAATACTGTTAAAATAATTTGAAAGACATTTTCTCAGTAATAAGCACATCCTTCAATACAACTGTTTAAGAAAAGGTTAACAAACAGTGAATTTCTAAAGTACATTTTAATTTCTGTAGAAAAAAATACAGTGCTGAACAATTATATATTTTCTTTTGTGTGATAATTTGGGTGGCTAAATATTTTTTTTAATCCTTTTTTTATAAGCACTACAATACAAAAAGCCAATAAGAGTCCTGAATCTTGAATCACATGTATCTCTCTTATTCATACTGGTAATTGACTATGGTCTAATGGAAAAGCTCCACAAACTTGATAAATGAATACTACTGTATCGTTTTGTGGAACTGTGATTCTTCGGTCTCTTGCTTTATTTCCACCTTTGCTGTGATCTATGTGCTGTCAAAAAGCTCTGATTGTAAACATCTTTGCTCTGCATCATTGTTAACATGCCTCGTTCCTTGGCTAATTTCATAGGTTTACTTTCAGAAATGAATCCTCTTAATCAAACTCCCTCGTCCTAACTCTATCAAAGGGAAATGTTTCAGTTTATGAAACAAATTGCCTGATAATGAGGATAATCTTGCAAATAAAAAAGGAGAGTGGGGGAAAAAGAAAAGCTTGTGCTGTTCTGGCACAAGGGTTGAGTTAATTTAAAACATTTATAGAAGGAAATGAGCATCTCCATCAACCAGCCTTCCCTATTTACATCTCTTGCATATAAGTCAATTTGTGAGTGCCCTGTATCATAAATCAATGCCAGCGGATTCCTGTGTTTATACCAACAGACACTGCCACATTTGAGGTACCTGGGAAAGACTGTTCATACTGATCATTTAAAAATGAATCGATACAAATTTTGTGAGCAATTACACGTCTCATGAGGAAAGCCCTAAAATAAGATGTTCAGTGTCACACATTTAATGAAGAGCTTGTTTGAAATATAAATGTTAAAAGAAGGTGTAAGCAGAATTCAGTCAACAAGTGCTCCCTTTGTTGAAGTAAACCATGTAGACACAGCAGGTGCAAGGTGGTCATGAGAGAGCTAGAAAAACACAGCACCTCACACAGGGAACTGGAAAATAATTTGCCGTCTTAGTCATAGAAGAGAAGAGTGCTGCAGGCTTTCTCTGTCAATTCCACTCCTTTGGGTCAAACAAACAGCCTTCCCAGAGCCAGCTCAAAGGCTAGTGTCTGGTCAGCCAAGCTGAAAATGTCTGTTGTCCTGTGCTGCAATGTAGCATTTCATCTACCAGCTGTTTGCTCTTTGTCAGTGACAAAGAGTTGTAGTATGAGGAAGCATCATATTTATTGAGCTGATAACCCTAGTGTTCTCACAGGCCTTTCATCCTGCCACAACAGAGAGGCTTTGTTACTTTTTCATCAATTCAGATTCACAAATGTGTGTACAGAAACAATCCTGGAGGGTGGAAGGACAGCACACACACAAGGTGAAAATAGCATTGAACCAAAGGTTTGTGTTTGGAGTATGAAAGCGACAAAAATAAAACTTCTGTGGCACATTTGTGCATTTTTGCACATATTTTGTAACTTTTTTTGTATTATTTTTATTTTTTATTTTACCTATCGAAATGAACATACATGTTATGAGGCAACAGGGACAAAATATTTTGTGCCAAAAGAGATTTTCATGCTTTTTCTGTACATTTATGCTGGCAAAAAATTCCAGACACAAATACAACTACATATTTTATAGATTTTAGAACTATATGATTTCCTTGCTGACTTATTTTTATTCATTTTTATTTTATTTTTTATTTTTTAATAGACTATTCAAACCACTGTACATTTTAATATGTTAATGTTCCTTGAACAAAATTTACAAGCTTTTAAATCTCGTTAAGAAATCTATTTAAGGTTGCTCAGTATATTAAGTAAATATATTAAGTAAACTAAACTAGACTTTAAGGCAATACGTTTGCAAGATTTTGTCAAATTAATTTAACAAGCTGAAATTTACAGAGATGGAAATTTTCCATCTAATGGAAAAGCTCTATTTGTTAAATGAATAAATCAATAAACCTTTTCATGTAGTCTTGCAAAGGCAAATGCTGAATTTATCTGAAACTGGACACATGCAAAATTTTAAAAACTGGTATAATTTCCAAACACTACGTATAATATACAAATAAATGATAGAATCAGTGTGTCAGAATAATTTACAGATTAAATGAAACAATGTCTTGCATGGCACAAAGTAATGCAGCAATGTTGAACAATAATGCGATTTGCGTATTAAAATAACTTCACTGTCAGAATAAGTGTCAAAATTATATCCCAGCTTAATATGTAAATGCATGACATTAGCTTTTGGCCTTCTATTTTATCAGGTTTGCATCTTAAATAACATCATAACGCATTAGGCTTAAATGTTTTTAATTACTTCTGATAATTTTGATGTGGGAAAGAACATGAAAGGTTGGGTTACTGCATCATCCCACTACTTAGTTTACATTATCAAACTGACTCCTACATCTTCTGAGCTGACACTCTTGATGTTGTCTGGCAATTAATTTTTCCATTAACAATGAACTATTTGGCAGCCAAGCAAACAGATCAAATTGGCGGACACTACAAGACAACTTCAACAAACAGAAAAAAAGGAGAGTGCATCAACTGCTAATGATAGATTATAAATCATATTATCTCTCAGGCAGAGAAACGTGGTTAATTTTAAACAGCCAAGATGAAATCATGTGAATATTTGCAAATGCAGCACTTTTTTTTTTTTTTTATGATTGTGCATTTACATAATATAATGGTCTTCTTTAAATTATTTTCTAATTATTTTAGTGAGTCCCATTAGTCATTTAGGCTAATGCACGCTCTTGATTGAGATGCTGCCTCAAGGGTGACACACTGATTTTCTAAGTTTTCACTTTTTAAGGATTTAACATGCATTTTTAATAAAACCTCTGGAAATTAGGGAAAAAAAGACCAACTGAAAAATGTGCATGTACAATCAAGCAAACGAAAAATTATGAAACACAAGTATCCAGACTCAAAATCACTGAAAGTACTTTTGGAAGAAAAAAAATTGACTGGCATGATTACAAAATGCAAAGAAAGACATGAACAGCCAGTCTTATAAAAGTCTGTATGATGTATTCCCGCCATACTGGGCACAATGAGGTTGGCTTTCCCTTTCAGAACCCCCAAGAGCTATGCATCCTTCCTTTCAGGCTGCCTCTGTTTTTTTTCTGTTGGCCAAGGGCCCTCTCAGGCTGTGGCAGTGGGGGTGGCAGGGCGCCACACGCTGAAAGACCCCCAGCTCAGAGAGTAGCATCTCCCCCAGGCCATAGGCTTGCCTCCAGGGGCTCCGAGAGAAAAAGTGAAACCAATAGTTTATCCTCTAGCAGCAGGGCCTGCAGCACGCTCCAAGGGGGGGCATTGTAGCACATTACCAAGACAATGCTGCCATATGGGGAACAGAAGGAACTCCAACTTGCAGCCCACCAATAGCAAGGCAAACAACCCAGCCTGATATGCAGAGAGTGGTCATTTTGGGTTAGCTGTTTTTAACATAACAACAGAATGAAACAGAGGAGTCATTTTGTTTCCATTAAGACTTATTATCGGGGTGGTGGGGTCACAAATTCATAGGCCTCAACCGTATAACTGGGGAAGAGGTTCGGGGCAATAACAATAGAGCTTTGGTTACATTGGGCTTTAAATCCTATCTTAAATCCTCTCTAGAGAAGACACTTCTCTCCTTTTCATCTTCGGTGAAAATAAGCTTAAAAGGTACAAAGAGGAGGAAATGAATTCATGTGATATTGTCTGATTTAATGGGACACTTTTCTTTAATTTGCAGCTTAGAGTCACCTTCTTTGCACAGCGTTGTTATGATATGGACAGAGTGGAGAAAGAACAAAGCAAATTATGATTGTGTTGCTAATTATGGCAATGTAAAATGTTAAGCTGAACAAATATATATATACATAAAAGATTGAAATAGGATAAAAAAGCTAATTTAATAATATAACTATTATTATTATTATTATTATTATACACTAAATCTATAAATAATAATAAAATATTGATCAGAAAAGTGCTCAGAAAAACGTAAGTACATTATATCTACTATTAAAACTATTTAAATAATAATAATTTTATTTAAAAAAAAATACAAACAGAAGATTATTGGATTACATTAGATTGCCAATCACAATACAACTAAAACAAATAAAAGAATTCAGAATCATATCAGTATTTTATCTGAAAATATAATTAATGCTTTTGGTATTTTCGAGAAAAAAGAAAAGTTTATCCAATACAGTTGGGCAGGAGGTTAAAAAGGAGTTCAGTCATTAGTTTCCAAGCTGTCAATAATTATTGCTCCATCTGTAAGCCAAAAAAAGGACTCTTCTCATCTGCCTCATGATGGTTTGAAAACACTATAGACTCCAGGAAAGAACAGCAGAACACATTGATCCCCCAGACAAATGCTCCTTAGAATGTTTACAGTCTCATTTGTTTTAATGATTTCCTTCCCTCCTAAGGATCATCAAGGGTCTAGTGTGCCAGACTAAGAATAAGTAAATAAAAGCAATCAGCAAACAATCCAAAAAAAATCTAGAAAAAAAATCTGAAATCTGAATTTATTTTGAATCACGTTTGTCAAATCCTCTATGTAATATATACCATGGATTTATCATAATATATAAAACTGGCTTCTTATACTGCTCATAATGCCCTTTCATTTTAATAGCAAATGAAAAAAAAAAATGTATTAAAGATTTGTGTTTCCTTTCAGAATCGTGTGAATGCCCGATGGCAGATCTCTTGATCTTTGTGAAAATCCTTGCAACTGTTTAACATCTCTCCTTCTAATGCACCAACATCTTCAGTTGACAAACAGCTGAGGAGCAGCCTGAGTCCATGTTCTTTTTACTAGCAATCCTTACTTTTTATCATTGAAAGCAATGAGCCAATTTGCAATTTATGCTATCCCGAGCACTATGAGTGTATTCAGAACCTGGTCACACAGCCTATCTCCTGCTAAGAAGCAGCGATAATGTAATAATGCCTCACTGATGTGCGACCAGTAATGGAGCTGAACACCTCGCATTCATCTAACACTACCTGATCATTACTTGAACAGAATAATACATTACCCCTGCAAATAACTCAAGAGTCTGCATCTCCATCTCCTAAATGCGCACTTCTTTATTGTGAGGTGAAGGGAAAGCTTCTGTGTGTGTCTGCACTCACTATGGAAGACACAGACTGAGAAAGATTATGCATTTAGTATTTGCTGCTAAATGTAGAATATTTGTTTGTCTTAACGTACACTGCACAAAGAAAAACCTTTACTTATTATTACAATAAAATATGTATTTACAATAAACATCACAACAATTCATACTTATAGGAACAAGTGAAAAATTAACAAGAAAAAAATTTGAGAAAAAAAATAATACCAACAATTAGTAATGTCTAAATGATTAAATACATAAAATAAATTACCATTTGCATTTACACTATTCAAATAAAGGTGTAAGAATAAACTATTGATTTTTGTTGTTGTTATTAATATTTTATTTGAACGAAAAATATAGTAATGAAAAAGTAAATGGAAAAAAGTAATGAAACCCAGAATAGAATAAAATAGAATAGAGAATATATACATTTTTTAATGTATTTATCCTTTATTTAACCAGAAAAGTCACATTGAGATACAAATCTCTTCTTCCAGGGAGTCCTCATCAAGACAGAACAATAAATAAACAAGTAAATAAATAAATAAAGCATTACACACATGGAAACAAAGAAAACACACAACTACTGAAATGACTAGAATGAAAACAGCCTTTTAAAGTATTTTTTAAATCATTTAAAATATACTGAAGTAGGGATGTGTCTCTTAATGAATATTTTTGTAGCTATTATAATAGAGAAAAACTGTAATAAATATATTTTAATGATGAAAAAGATTTAAATCCAGAGGGTTACAACACCTGAAATACAAGATAGATTAGCCATCAACTGTATTTCCCAGTGACAGGTAACCTAACCTCAAAGCAGAGACAAGCTACCGGCACAAGACATCAGCTGTCGAAACTAAAAAACAGAGAGGGTTTATTTAGTCTCTCTATTGCTCTGCATTTAACCCGCAACATACAATATCGCAAAGTGCAAACAGTTTTTAATAACCAGAGGGTGTCAGGCTGCATCAGGAGGGCAGTCGACTGCTGCAGCATAACCAAATGTTACTGAGGAAAACAGCATGTCACAGTGCCGTTTGACATGGTGAAATGAGATTAGATGGAATTCATTTCTAAGTGGAGAAAATTACAGGCCTGCTCGTGCTCCCTGCACTCTGGCCCACCCCCCTCGCCCCACAACAGAAGCAGTCAGGCATGAAAGCTGACATGCTCGTGGAATGACCTGACCGCTACTGCCACAACCGTGACTACAGGAGTTAACTGTATTGTTTAAACTCTGGGAGAGGCACTATTCCGGTATATATGGGAAATAATAAAATATTAAATATAATTTACAAAAATACTGTTTAAATATTATTATGAAGATTATAATGTGTTCAATGGTAGTCGGCTGGCTGGAGCATCATGACAAAAAATAAATAAAAAAATAAAATAGAACAGAACAGAACAGAACATGCAATTTAAGTACAATATATATATATATATATATATATATATATATATATATATATATATATATATATATATATATATATATATATATATATATATATATATAAAATAGTTAGCCTATAATTTTGCTAATACACATTTTAGGGCAATTTGTGATAATCAAAATCTTCCAAGGAGACCTTCACCTCCTTGGAATTTAAATTCATGTCTCAGTAATGCTCAAGCATTAAAATGACACCTTATGAAAGGGCCCGCAATCTTGTCCGAGCTTAGAAAAAAGAGGTGTCAGCCTCCCACAGGGAAGGGTCTGCTTGAAGGTGAGAAGGTTAGCAAGTCTTCTTGGCCACACAGATCTTGGCCTTGGAGAGGCTGCCATAATGAATGCTAATTATATAGCCATCTGTGAGGTGGGCTGTGTTATGAAGACACCTGTTCATTAAGACAAAACCGAAGATCTTGTGAAAAACTTTCTTCTTCTTTTTTTTTTTTTTTTCTCCGAAAGAGCTTAAGCAAGAATGATGAATGCATAAGCTATTGTGTGCTTAAACAGATTTTAAAAATACATATTCTAGCTGCATCAAAAAATACTAAATCCTGGTAAATTGACAAAGCATCTCCTTTCATTAACTAGAATAAACATAAACACAACAAGTCTGACTGATGTCCTAATTTAAACGATTCATCCTAAAATGCCTGGACAGCAGGTGATTGATTATTATTTTATTTTTTTTCTGTGATACCTTTACAACTTTTGGGCCTCATTGAGCTAACCACATTAGGTGGAGGAGTTGAAGAGGAAGCCAATAAAATCCTCATGGATGTTTGCGCACTAGAATTGGAGTCTGTCAATTGACTGCCCCCATCGGAAAACAAATGAGGCCATTTCCTCTGCCAGCTTCCCATCTGAGCTGTCAATACGCACTCACACATGGCAAGATGCTGAGAGAAAACCTTTCCATTCCAGCCAGAGGTGGTATACATCCGCTTTTTTCTTCAAAACAGAAACAAAGGAAATTAACGTTCTAAAGAAATGTTTCAATAAACAACAAAATGCAGTATTTGAACGTTGCTAAAAATATTCCCAGTCAAATAATTTTTTATAATTTTACATAGCTTTTTATTGTATTAATATTAAAAAAATTAAAAATCATACAAAACTGGTATTCCTAGCCAAACATATTCTTCACTTATCAGGATAAGGTGGGCGGTATTAAGCTGTTAAATCTCTAAATCAGAAAGATATGCGCAACTAAAGCGATAACATCATCTTTAAAACTAAAGTGGCACAAATCTTGTTCATATCAGCGTTAAAAACATCTCAAATACAGACAGCTCCAACTGGATGGAATGTGTTAAACTAAATGAACTGGAGGCATGAAAAATAAGCGTTTAGCTTTAAATCCAGTTTAGTTTTTTTTAGATACGTTTATCTGTCTTAATGCCTTCATCTCAGATTTAAGAGGCTGAAGATGCCTAAATGTCACATAATTCAAGATGTTAGCTTATGACTGCTCAGTTTCAAATTACCCCAGCATGTGATTCAAAACAGAAAACACGTTAAAGCAGCCCAATTACAGCACTGATTTATTGATTTTACAGAGTGAGATGAGGTTAAGTTGATGACAGGCTCTTTGACATATCAGTGGCGCACTTCAAATTAAACACCAAAGGACTATATTTCACAGCGATCACGTGTGACGATTCCCAATAAGGATATATTTTTAAAAGGGTTTGGAAAACAGTAAATCGACTTAATATCTGCCTCACAAAATATATCACCCAACCTGGTTACTCTGATACATGGAATTAAATATTACCAACATGCAGTTATCTGACCTTTACAATAATAATGCAATGCAGCAAGAGCGACAAATGTAACTGGGAAAAAAGAGAGAGTGAAATCATTCTGTTGTACCAGCCCACAGCAGATTAAAAAAATAGGCCAAAATGTTATAACGTCTGCCACCACATACAAAAAAAAAAGCCTGATTCTAACATATGCTCAGGTGAATTGAGTCCTCAGGCTCCAATCTGCCTTTTCCAGATCTCAAAGACAAATTGAAGTGGCCATCTCTCTCATTAAAACGTCTAAATAACCACCATATGCATTGCTATTATTAGAAGAGTAACAGAACACTTCCCATTTTCAAAGTTAAATTACCAAGTATAACCTTAATTGGTGGCAAGCGTTGTTTAGTGGATGGCATCAAGAGGACATAGAGAAGAAAATTAACCAGATGGCTTAGTCTTATGACTTGTGTTAACACCTTCGATGTTTAATGAAGTGATAATTGCTTTTCTAATATATAATGGGACTACCAGAATACCAGCAGTAATGCAAACAGATTAACGCACTGAAGACAGATAAACACACATGGTATTCAATGTCACTGTTAAGTAGCATGAAAAACAAAACAAGACGGGGAACACAAAGAGCGGTCACACTGAGAAGCACATAAACAATAAGGCTGAAGTTTCTATTCACTTCCAGCGGCATTCTGGCCTCGAATGCTCAGGAGATTAGACCGAGCACAAGAGGACATGAGAGGAGAAAAAAAAAAAAAGAGCGAGTAGACTACTTTATCCATGTCAACTAACATCTCAAAGGATCGGGGAAGTCATGTTGGACCTCCCCGAGATCATTCAACTCTAAAAGCTAGCTGAAGGAGGATGGTTAGTGAGCTACAAAAGGATGTAAAAAAATTAGTATGTTAATAGATTTACTCTCAAGGCCTGCCTCCATGACCACAAGACACAATTATATACTTAATTGTGTGTTCTTTACAATTATGAGATCTACTCCTGCGATATTTCAGTGCAACAATACAATATCTTGATGCCACACACACACATACACACACACACTCTCACAAAAAAAAAAAAAAACATTTCCATATTCAAATAAATACAATGTGGAAACCTTAAAAACAGCAAGTAGCATTATGGAGAACTATGTATGAAAACACACATTTTAAGCCCCCCAATTTTTCATTTCACTGGCAATTCTGTAAGAAAAATAATTAAATTGACAAACTATTAAATTGTTGCCTTGCCTTTAGCATTAAGAAACAGCTTTTACACTTGAATGCCGTTTCAGGAAAAAGAAGAAAAGTCCATTGTTAACAGTCCAGCTAACTCCAGTTCATTCCAACAGATACTGAAATGTAGATAACATTGAAAGTTAAACAAAAGCGCTAAAGTCACCAACCCAAATTTTCTGATTTCACTAGCTGCATTTAAAACATTTTGAAATACACTGTAGACTTTTTTTTTCTCAAGTAAAATGCTATACCTGACAAGTGCTGACAATAACTGGAAAATTGTCACTATTAATTAAACAGCTCAGAACAGTTGTACAGTCTTCCAACAGTGGATAAAATAATTGAAATCATTGTTGTCAGAGCATTATATGTTCAATTCAACCACCAATTCTACACCGGTGGTGGGGGTGTGGGGTGTTACGTTATTTTAAATATTTATAATTAATGATTAATGGTGCCAATAAATAGTAACACAGAGAACTGTATAACAAGGTCCACATTTAGTGGATATAGACATAAAAACTGAATTAATAATAGTATAGTCAGCTCTGAATAAAGTGTTCAAAATCAAATAAATTATTTATTCTAAAACATCCCCCTGTAAAATAGTGATATTTCTATCATTGTCCTTTTTTTTTGGCCAGTCTCAGAGTAGTGCCACCTGTGCAAACTGCGGTTTATTAAATTAAGTGCTTTTTAAGGTCAATATACTTTCCTAATAGCTTGTCACTTTTTATCACCATGGGTTTAGCTGTACCTTGATCCCCCCCCCCTTCAGTAATTGTGCTCAACTCTGTCAGAGCTAATAGGCTCACCCTGTAATGTTTTTCAAATTTCAGCGTAGACCGAGCAAGTAATGCTTTGCATGCTTAAAATCTATTTCCATAAGTAAGTGCAATTTCCGTACAGTTTGTTGCTGTTTAATGAAGTGAAATCTTGTTTGTATTCATCCCCATTTCACAAGAAAAGCCACTGGAGCATAAGTGTCAGAATTAAAACAAATTAAAATTAAAGCTCTCGCTATCTTCAACCGAACACAGCTCCACTATTCAAATGAAACATGAGCCTTTGCATCAAATGCATTAAGAAAATTTAAAGACCTGCTTTCAACTCTTTAAATGCAACCGGTACTTTTATTATTATTTTATTATCAGAACTATTTAAGCAGCTTTAATGATTGAATATGCAAATGGTGTGGAGTAGAGAAAATGGCTAACATTTATTTATCCTAGCTGTTCCCATGTCTTGTTGGTGCCATTAGAACAGCTCGCTGCATCCCATTCGCTCCCATTATCTCAGCTATCAGCGAAGCCCAACCAGATTCAAGCAGGGCCATAAATACTTCCCTTGGACCACATACGGCTTCCACATCATCTCCCAGGCACAGCTTAATGACAGGGAAAAAACACAATGGGTTTTTGCTCTCTTTTCCACCCTTCCTTCTCGTGCATTTCATATCGATGGCACAAAATATGTACAGAGGCAGCAACAAAGTTACATGTAGTTAAAAAGGTACATTAAACCATCATTTCCAAATTCTCTGACATGATTGATGGATGTAATCATGGGGCCCTAATGCACAATACAGGCATTTATGTTTTACAGCACCAGGGTAACAGACCAGAAGGTACATAGGGATTGAAACAGCACTGGAGGGGGAAAAAAAAAGAAAGAGTGAGAGAAGAGAGGGGAACTGCTGGCATCAAAAAAGCAGAGTTGGGCATACACAATGCTTTAAATGGTGAATCTAGGAGTGTGGATTCTTTCATTATAGTTAATGAATCCAAGCAAATGATATTTGATGAGTTAAATGTCTGCTAGACAATTAGACATCACAATGAGCCTCATTAGAGCTCACTAGAAGATGGCATTACAAAAGCACTCAGGTACAGCTCTCAACTGGAGGTCAAATAAATGGTCAATGATAGAGCATTGTTAAACAGATTGTTAATGGGATGAGAAAGAGGGGAAATTTTTTTTTAACACTTTCAGTATTTTTTTGTGTAATAAATTCATCTGTTTTTAAGTATCCTGTTGTAGCTCATCCATTTAACATGTTCCTTTAACAAGCTACATAGCTCAACCCTCCTTCAGCAGAAAAGGGCTTCTGTTGTGCCCCAGTAAAATTAGGCCTACTGAAAAATCCCTGATTGTGGAGATTACATTATAGCCTACTGAACTGATAAGCAATCATGTAAAGTGTGTTTCTATCGTTATCAGCTGTTTAAAACCAGAACTAGTGATTTGCATATGAATCCCTAATAAGAGTTTGCAAGAACAACTAAAAAGGTAATAGTGTGCAATTCAGTTTGATTCATTCGGACAGTTCACTTGTGCACTGAATCGTCTGCATCGGTTTTTCAAACTATAAGAATAGTGCTGTTACTGGGGACACTCGCAAATATCTTCTATTGTTCCTATGTCAGCAAAGAAGCAGTTCTATCGCGCTTGCAGCTTGTGAACAACACGCCCTGGTTTTTAGGTAAAAACAAATCCATACAGTATGTCCACAAGTAGTATCAACAATATATAGGGTGAATTCCGATAAATTAGGACACTTTTTCATCAGCGATGCATCAGTGAACTAACTACATATAAAGTTATATTCCTTATCAATATACGACTCATGTAATATCAATGAATGTTCATTGTACCAACTTCAGGAACTTTTTGATTTATTATCATTAACCATAATGCATGCTCGCTCCAATGTATACATCAATTAATTTAATCAAGTAATCAAGTAACATTGTTGCTCCCCAGTAGAAAAAGAAACCGTAACGTATATACATATATACCGTATGACATAATTAATGATTGCAATGACTTATACTGTCTTTTAGGCATTGCATTGCATATCGCACTGCGTAAACATAAAAGCATGTCTGCATTTGTGATCAGAGAAATGACAAACAACAAGCTCTAACAGTTACTCAGTGGCAAATTCTTTACATATGAAAACTTACTCACAGACTGTGTGTCAGAAGCGCCAGACTGTTCTTGCAAAGTCAGAACAGCCCCACTTGTAGTGTATTGTAGGCTACTCTCACAGGAGACAGACCTTGTCCACTTTAAAATTCACTGCATACATGGGTTGAACTGTTCTGGAACAGTGTTGTAAATACAACTAAATCACTGATTTCTAGTTGTGTCCACTTTTGGAAGGCCAAACAATGTAGTTTCACTTTCACAACAAAACACAGGTGGCAACAGCGAGAATCAAAGTCATGCCTTCTTTCTTTGCATGAACATTTTGAGAGCATTATGCAAATCTTCCCACATTGTGATGTAGACATGTGGGGCGTGTCAGAATGAGCCGTTTTAGGTAGGAGTGGTTCACTCTTAACTTTGATAAAGAATATCTATTTGGATTTGAGACTTTAGTCTTTGCAACTTTACAGATTTTCTTTATGCACCAAGAGCTTGTAACACTCCAGAGAGAAAGGAAACATTTTAATGCATCATATGACCCCTTTAAATCAAAAAATTTACCGGTTCCATTGCTTGTACAAATTGATGTACTGCGCATTCAATTAAGCTATGCATATATGCTTTGTCTTATTTGGATCACATTTCCGGATCACTTTAACCTAGACAATCTATACTTAATATAAAACTGCTCATAGATTTTGTGCCTGCCCTCATTTTGACCCCCTTAATAACGTAAAGATACTTTTTTGTTTGTAGCCTGTAGCTAATTACACAGATAAAAAAAAAAAAAAAAAAAAAACAAGACGGCTTGTAGTAAATTATGATTTGATTGTATCTTGGCAAGATACAGTTTCAAAGCATATTCCCCATCATTTCGATTTACTAAATTCACTAAGAAAAACATTTTCTTGTTACTAATGGATTATGAGAGGAGGTTCAGGAAATACTTTGTAATGACAGGATTTGGGGTGATTGGCTAAGATAAATGTCATACAAACACTGTGCAGGAAACACTTTCATTAGATAGAGATGAAGAAGTAGAGAAGAAGTCGTGCACCTTGACCCTTTGGTG
This sequence comes from Carassius auratus, assembly GCF_003368295.1. Taxonomy (NCBI): domain Eukaryota; kingdom Metazoa; phylum Chordata; class Actinopteri; order Cypriniformes; family Cyprinidae; genus Carassius; species Carassius auratus. Next base: position 16,990 of record NW_020524517.1, read on the forward strand.
GTATATTTGGCCCCTTGTGCACTGCAGGGAAAATACAGGGTAAATGCACTGGGCTCCTATATTAATTTGCCTCCCATGGCAGGCAACACTCGAAAATGTGTTTAAAAACATACCAGTAGAACTGAACTAAGCAATCATTTCCAGCAATCCACATTTGTTTTGAGGGGAAAAGCATGCACTATGACTTCCGTGTTCGTGGGTGACACAGGTCTGAAAGATACTCAGTGACAAGTCTGAGCTTGTCACTCAAGCAGCGCTGTGGCACAATGTCATGTGTTTGTTTGGGTAATGCTTGAGAGGCGTATCTAACGCCACCCTCTAAAATGCGCTCAGGTGTTGAGGACTGTACACATTGGGACCATGAGCCTTCCTCTTCATCAACCCAAAGACCCTGACACAGAGGACAAAGTGTGTGCCTAATTTCCTGCTCCTAATCAATGTTTACACCCATTGGCGTGGCGACAAGCACATAGGGGTGCATATAAATCACCAGCTGACGGCGCTGTGCAAAGCATCAAGAGATCTGGCGCTTCTCTTTTCCTCTCTCTCGCCCCTTTTTACTGCTTATCTGTTTCAGTGGTGACTCTCTCTCTCTCTCTCTCTCTCGCTAATGGGTGCAGTGGAATTACAGCTAATTATGGATGTAAATGGACCCGAAGAGTGACAAAGAGCCTGCTTGTAATTCCACTCTAAATTGTCTCTTACCTCAGCAGAAAATTTATCACAGGAGACAATGTCAACTTTTACAGGGAAGGGCTATTTGCATTTGCGCATTCATTAGCGGGGCATGATCACAGGGCTGGCAGTAACGGCAGGAGAAATGCTGCCCACCCGCTCCCCACCAAGGCACCTGATAGGGGATAATCTGATAAGTTCCCCCTCAACAGACTCAAAGGGAGCAGGAGAATATTATGGGATGGGCGGAATGGGATCTGACACAAATGCCTGATGTTCTGACAGCCTCTGAAAGCCAAAGCGAAGCACTGTGTAATCACATTCCATTTTACATGGCAAAAGACCAGTGAGCACAGCGCCACACAGACAGACACAGAGCGCAGTCAGACCCTGATCCGAGATCCACACAAAAAAAAGACGCTCTCTACCACGATGACTGGTGCGACAGGGAACCTTGTCGTGATTTATGTTGCTTTAGATATGACTGCTACTTACGCAGTAGCAAGACATCGATCTGACAAAGAAAAGCAAACAATAAAGAGGGAAGGAAGATGATGTGCTTAGTGAAGTGAAGAAATGGAAAGTGTACCTATAAGAGCTAATTATCTGCACACATAATTCTTCAGGTTAAGACAGGGGGCTTGAATGCAGGCCAACAGCCTTCGGTTCTGGGAGATGACTGTGTCAGAGGTCAGGAATGAAAGAGGGGGGAACTCTGAGACCCCGGCCAACCAGACAAAAATGCATTACAGCAGAAAGACGCATTTATATCACCCCACAGACTGTCATCTAAATCACATTCGTATAAAAATATATACATGGCTCTTAAATTTTCTTGTGATCTCACAAGGCATGTTGTCTTCCAAAGAGACTTACGTTGCATTCAAGTTCTACGTTTGATCAGTTCATGTACTCCCTGGGAAGCAAACCCATGACTTGCTAGCACGATGCTAATTGTTTGGTAGACAGGTGTGGACTACAGTGACAAAGCTTTAAGTTTAGGTTTCAATAATTAACCTCATTCCCAAATAAACAATCTGCAATAAATAAAAAGAGGCTTTGAAATAAGAGAGCTGGTAGTAATAAAAGCTGCTGCAGGAACCCGCAACTTTTACAGTGCTCTATAACAATCATTGAATGAGTTCACAACCCACAGTGTGAATACAGATAGCCCATTACAACCCAACGTCCAAAGGCAGTGTGGGAAAAAAAATTGCATTATTTGCTATGATTATATCATATCTTTTGGATTCATTCCTCGATATAACTGTTGGAGGTTTTAATTAGATGTACACTCTGGGCGGTTAGCATTGTGTCATTAATAATAGCATATAAAAGCAATAGAAGACAACCGCTGACACTTTTAATAGTTGGGGGAACAAGATGCAGTATGCCAGTGGTGCCAGGAACAGCTCTATACTTCATGAGAGCAAGATTATATCAAAAGCTTAGCCATTAACACTGAGTTACACAGCACAGCATAGAGGTCAATAGATGATTACACGATTCTGTCAGGAAGTTCCATAACAGGTGCTTCGTATAATGACATCACCTCAGAACCATGAAAGATTCACTTACATTCTTAAACAGATTTCAGCATTATTCTGATACCATTATTTTTAAATAAATGCTCTAAATCAAATTAATTGCAGTGTAACTGTTGGAGTGGTTTAGGGGGAAGATGTGAACTAGCCTATAACATTGCTATTTGTCCATTGTTTTTTTTGTTTTTTGTTTAGTTTTTTTGCACTTAATAAATTCATGATTTACATAAATCATACATTCTGAGAACTCTGTATTCCCACATTAACAAGGACTTGAATCCTGGGAAAATTTCCAATTGAACATTGGCAGCAAGTTTACTGGGACATGTCCTGGCACTACAGAGGAGTGCTAAACAGTATATTTTCTCAACTCACAATTGCACCAAAATTTCTGTAATCTTTTTTATACAAATTATTTTAAAATGATTATAAAATCATTAAAAAGGTTTAAGAATAAATACACATACACACACACAATAATTATAATTTAATAAACAGTGTTACAATTTATTATAACTGTTCTATTTTAATATGTTTTAAATGTAAATGACAAAGCTGATTTTTAGCAGATACTGTATTACTCCAGTCTTTAATGTCACATGATACTTCAAAAATAATTATAGTACGCTGATTTTGGTGCCCTTTTATTAACAGTGTTGAAAACAGTTGAGCTGCTAAATATTTTTTATTTGTTTATTTTTTTTGGAAACCATGATACTTTTTCTTTTTTTTTTTTATTATTTGCAGAATAAAAAAATCAATAGGGCAGCATTTATGTGAAATAGAAAACTTATATCTATTATACAACTAGAAATGTATTGACTTTTGATTAATATGATGCTGTAAATTTTATATATATTATCTTATAATAATCTATCTATCTATTCTCCCCTCTCTCTCTCTCTCTCTCTCTCTCTCTCTCTCTCTCTCTCTCTCTCTCTCTCTCTATATATATATATATCTATATCTATATATATATATATATATATATATATATATATATTCTTTTGTTATATAATTTACATTTTAAACTATGAATCCTTTCAAATGCTTACATATGTTTATATATGTTATACATGATTTTATGAGCGTACCGAAAATGAATGAATAAAGATTGAATATTAGATAAAAGACAGCTTGATTGCCAAAGAAAAACAGGCAAACTAATTCTTCTACTGTATGTTTCACAGTTCTGCATTAGGGAGGTTGCACTGGGGCTGATCTGCTCTATTTAGTCATTAGACAGAAGCAGAGCATTGCACTTCCTCAGCCTTTTGGCAGACATGCAACTGTGCACTTGCTGGCGTTCCTTCTCTGCCTCATCTAAAGCTTGGGCTCACACAGCTGTACAAACAGCGCACAGCTCCGAGCGGCCATCTTGACTAAAGCATTTATGGGATGCCAGCAGTCATAATTATGCTTTGATTTGTAGATGCTCGTTTTGCGCTGTTATCTAACCGTGTCAAGAGTCACTGATAGAGGGGAAGTAGTTTGCCCGGCCCACTCCGCCGGAATTCAAAGTGCTCACTAATTTCAAAGAGCGATTCATCTCCCTCCTCTGCATTAATTCATGGGTATCGCTCATTGCTGTGCCATAGGCCGTGTTACAAGAGAGGGGTCCAGACTGGGTGGCTCTCTTAGCAGATGTGGTAATCTCAGGTCTTCTCTGACTTTCGGTGACCCCGGTCGCCCTGCAAGTGTCTAGGGCCACTCTCCCCTCACACTTTCATCAGAAACCCTATTTCCTCCCCTGTAAGGCGACCCGAGCTGAAACTCTACCCCTCATACGTCTGATTTTCAGTGCTCATGATGGATGAGTCCCGCTCCGACTCCCTCAGACTGTCTATCAGACTCCCGCGATTAAAACGTACAAATGGCCGGTGCCCCCCCCTCCCCCCATCACCTCCACAGCCCCTTGATCCCCTTCCTGCATCACACTCTCTCTCCCACTTTAAAGCCCCAAACACCGCTATTCATCTTGCTGAAAAAAACATCATTTATTTTGTACTTCCCTGATAATTTACTTTTTTCTTTCTTTTCCTTTCTACAGGAATTCTCCATTTCCCTATAAAATGAAAATTCATCTAGAATTACATCTTATGTCATCATTATGTTTATTAAGCGTGGATGATGTATATGAACAGCGCTGGCTTCCCGCTGAGTGCTTAATGATGCATAAGATTAAGCCGAGGCTCTCAGCTGTGCTGTGACTCCCCTCTGGTTCCCATGCTGCAGTAGCATGCTGGGAGAACAAGCTCCAAACGGCCATCAGGTGAATGGAAATAGCACTTTGTGTGTGTATGTGCGTGTGTGCATGTGTGCCCATCTATCCTGCATTTTTTCTTTTTTGCATGTGAGCACATGACAGAAAGAATAAAAGAACAAAAGAGGAAACAGATCGCGTTTGGAAATCTCCAATTCGCACCTTCAAGTTTGTCCAGTCGCATTACAAAAAAAAATATGTTGTCTCTGCTCCACTTTGTCTCTGTGTCCCTCTATCTATAAACCACCCACATAACATTCTGTCTCCCCATATCTGCCTCTCACTCTGTCTTTTTTCGGTCTCATCATCTTTCTTCTCTCCGTAGCCAGACTAGCGCGCTCCGGCATTCTCTGACAAAAACATTATCCTTCTGCTGCTAAACAATCCAATAAAGCTCTCTACGGGGAAGAACTTAACCTCTTGTGTCGTCTGCTGATGCTTTTCCAACCACGTGACGCCTGCAACAGTAAATTCAAATCATTAGTCTTCTCACCCCATCAAAAAAAAGGGAAAAAACTTCTATTAGTAATGGAGACCTCGTAAGAGACCTTCCTCTGAGAGGACTGCCTTCCCAATTCCCAGTGGAAAAATCCAGCGCAAAAAACTAATTCTACTTTTAATAATCTGTCATGAGGACCAGAGGCAGTCATAAATTATGTGAGGAGCATGTGCAAGAGCGAGCCACAAGAGGGGAATCAGAGGAGGGAGGAGAAAAAAAATAAAAATCAAAGCCCAAGTTTGACAAAGTTTGCTGAAGATAAAATAATAACTTACAAACAGGATTAGTTGTAAAGTCACAGGCGAGCGCACAGCCGAGCGCTTCCCATCAGCCCATGCAGAATGAAGAATTTACAGCTACACCTGTCATTAGCCCCCCCCCCCCCCCCATCTCATTCCTCTTTCCAATGCTGCCCCCCTTTTTCATATTCATTATCCCCCTGCGTTCTTTCCCTCACGTGCTGTCTTTTATCATTAACCCTTTGTGAGAAGCCCACGATAAAGGTCCCAAGGATGTGTTCAAGAGTTGTGTGGGAGGACAGGGAGACACACTGAGAAACAGACCAGGGTAAATTAAAGACGAGAAACGCGGCAGACATTCACAGCGTTAATCGCTAGCTGAATGAGTTTGTGGGGGGTCTTAACGACCGCCTCCAGTCACCCGGTTGCTTGGGCCGATTCGTCAATGGGATATCAATGGGAATCATCCACGGGGGATACTTCCACGATGACTGTGTGCGTATGTCGCTGCGTGTTGGGAATAGATGGGCCTAGCAGCTGCAGGCTGTGCTCTTTGTCCCTGTGTCAATATCTCGCGTAAACTATCGACATGCATCATAATCCTGCCTCTCGATCAAGCGCAGTCTAAAGAACAATCTCCATTAGATGACGGCGCCAGGGTTGGGTGATAAATGCCCCCTGACGGTGGGGAAGGAACTGCGTAAAATAAAGAGGCATGTTCCTACATGTCTTGTCAAAACTGTATTGATTTAATCATCTACAGAACCACACATTCTTGGCTACTGTAGCGTGCAGTAACCTGGGCGCAGTTTGCCAGTCGCCACGCACACGGCGCTCTCCCTCATTGGCTTTGCAGGTGATGAAATACACAGTGAGCGGATCTCTAATTTTTTTTTGTCCTCCGATGTTGGCCCAACAAAAACACTGGCAATCCCATTTCATTTCTATTTAGAGGTCTGAGGAAGTCTATATACAACACTCAAGCCTAAGCACCTCGCTGGTGACACATCCAGCGAATAGCGGGTTGGATAAATAGCTCTAGTTCTTCATCAAAGAGACAAAGCCAGTGTATTCCCTTGGCCGGAGAGCGCCGGCCAGAGGTCTGCCCTGCTTATTTAACAGCAGGTGTTTGGAAAAAACACTCACCTTGGGAAACTACATGTTCTTCTCCCTGAGCTCCCAAGCAAACAATCAGTCTGAGGGGTCTGGAAGTCGCGTCCCTCCGTGGGACAAAGTCACTGAAGCAGGGACTTCTTAGTCAGTCGAATTGTCGCACTATGAAGACTCAGGACTGCCAGAACTTGTTCTGTTTGGGAATACAAACAAAACATACATTCTTGATCAGTACTAAATTACTGTGTCCTTAACTATATTTTAAATATCCCTCCAATGCCTAAAACTTCTTAAATATCCACTCAACGGAAACAATAATGAAGCTGTTGTAATAAATTGAGACCCTAATGGTTTCGTGCTCAGTAGATGAGACTATATACATTCTGAAAGCTAATCTTGTCCGTAATGTCAGCTTAAAATCCTCCATAAAGTTTTTATGAAACATCCCTTACTCATAATATAAAAAATGTGTAAAATGACCTAGATGGAAATGAGATTACTGATTCCTACTGAAACACACAGCATCAGAAAGTCAAGTCCTCAATTTTCATCCTTTCTTCAATTCCGAGCAAAGGAACTCAATCATATTGGGACAGTAATACAAGCCAAGGACAGCTCACTCATTCTCAATCCTTTCCTGGTTAGAGGAACGCTTGCCGAGCACTAAAACACTGTGTGTTCAATTCAAATGGGAGAAGGCAGAGGGCCAGCTAGATTCACCATGATGTCTGTGGTCTGATAGATCACCTTCCTCAGTAAGGACACAGAGAATGAAGATGACTGTGGCTGCCAGCCACAATACAGATGAGACCAACCCTACTGAGTAAGTGGAACACTAGCTGTCTGACTGCTCCCATTTGTTAAACCTCTGACAACAAAGACAGAGTGGCTAGAACATTGCTTACATGGGTGACACAACCAATGGTGAAAAAAGAAAAAAAAAAACTGCTTAGATTTGGTAACCAATTTATGGATGGAAATATTGTAGTCATGGCAGACTTTTTTTTTACTTTGTCGTCTCTTACATAGCACCCGAGACTTAGAGTTAAATTAAAATTAAAATTAAATTAATGCATTTAGCAGACGCTTTTATCCAAAGCGGACTTACAGTGCATTCAGGCTATCAATTTTACCTATCATGTGTTCCGAGGGAATCAAACCCCCAACCTTGACAGCGCAATGTTCTACCAATTGAGCTACAGGAACATTGTAAGAGTTCTACTAGAGTTAATTTATTGTACTAGAGTCAATTCAAGTACAGCATTAGCTTTGGCATTTTAGCTTTTAGATGTTTCTCTAGAGGACAAAAAAATAACCAATTGTTAATATACAATTATATAGAGCTAAAATGAATGTGGATAGCATAGCTCAGGTATTGCAATATCAGACTTTTAAGTTGAAGACTTTGGTGGCTGAGCGGCAGATATTGTTGAGATCTCTTCTACAAATCTAGAGACAGCATTTGAGATTATTTCTGCAGTCTGCTTCTTAAATAAAAATGTTAAACAAAGTATACATTCACTATCCATTTAGTCTATATGACAAAACTGGAGTAAAATACTTCAGAAAATCCAGCTTTTGCCATCACAGGGAAAATATAGAAATATTTTTATACAATAAAATATATTTATTATTGTTATTATTAATGCATTTTATTTTAAGGTCTTCTTGTTACAGTGCAATTATACACATAAGTACTGAATGATATTACTTAACTACAAGTGCTTATTATATGGTTAGAGTTGGGATTTGGATTTGGCTTAGAGTTACTTGCATGTAATTATGCATAATGAATTGTTATTATAATAGTAAGTAATGTGTAACACCAGTGTTAACAAGCATTTTTTTTTTTTTTTTTTTTTTTTTTAATGTATATTTTATCATTTATAATTACATTTATATTACTGAAATATATTTATGGGGTTTTTTTGCATATGTATTTTATATTTAGTATCTATATTTTATGCATTTTATAATGTTTTTAATTTGACAATATGCAATGTACGTTCATTTACGATTTCATAAAGACAGTATAAAAACTTTCTATGGGTCTTGTAGGCAAAATTGGAAGAATATCACCTTTAAGTTCTGCTAAGTTTCTTTATCCAGGCACAGCAAAACGAGATGAAGCAGAGTGGGGTGGGGGTGAGCTTTCACTTGTGTGTGAACAGTAGTCATATATTACAGTGCTGCTGGATCAGCCAGGGCAGTAACTCATTCTGTTCCTGCTGCCTGTTCCGTCCTACCTTACTGCCAAAGAGTCACTTCAGAAGGTCATCCCTTTCATCAAGTATTCTATTTGCATCCAAAATTGTATGTACATGAAAAATGTGCTGGAGTGTTTGCCGAGGCCCAGAGAGGCAGATGAAATTTCTGTAGCCTGATGCACGCTAACCTTTGCAGATGGCACCGCTATTGCTGAAAAATGGATTGCTTAATAAAGCATATCATCCGACATATTTGCTGCTTGGCTGACCAAATAGAGGTTGTTTTTTGTACAAATTTCTTTGTCAAATTTGTCAGTGTTCATGTCATTTTTGTTTTAGGTCATGGAATGCGGCGGAAATTCCAAGCGTGGCACGCAGGACCAATTTGTAGCCGCTTCTGGGGATGAACCGATATTTTCCACAAGGTTTATTCCATAATAAGACAAAGCTGGGTCCTGGCTCGATAGAATTTCTTTATGTATTTCTGATTATTGCCTGGCCAGCGGTGGGCTGGGTGGACTGTAATAAAAACCAGCCAAGCTGATTAATAAGAGCATCATAAGAATATTACCGAAAGCACCTCATCTTATATCTGTGTGTAATTTAGTCTGTCTTTCTGGACATGCCCATGTAATTATGAGCAGCGGCTCGAGCAAGGTGGAACGTGCTAAGGCACTGAAACAGACTTAAGGAAGCATCTTAATTTCCAACCTAGTGAAAGCCATCGCTGAACATCGTATTCAAAGTACCCCATAAAAGTGGAAAGCAAGTGATGAATGGCTCATGCCAGCATGCGCCGCTTTCATACTTTCGCCCGCTCTAAAGTGTACACCACTCTGAGACATCTGATACAGAAGAAGCTCCCCAGACTCTGTTTGTGAATGTCTTTCATCAAACTTGCATATGAGAGCAGCCACGTGCTACATAGGCTCTTAGCCACACGCTTTGCCTCCTCTGATGGTCCGGCCAACCAATCCATCTTCCTGAGTGCTCCTACAGATGAGAAGTGGGCACTAGGCACTTTCGTCGCAGAGCTACAGCAGGAGATGAATTGGAGTGCCATAGCCCACCTCCAGACTGTCCCAGTATAGCAATCTGGACCCCAGCACTGTGCAGCGAGGGACGGTCTTATCCTCCGATCCACCCAGAGAGGAGGCAGACTCAACCAGCCCCAGGAGGCCCAGGAAGCACGGAGGCGGCCAGAACACTGCCTGCTGGAGCCTTCCACCCATTCACAGGCAAGACCGCGGGAGATGAACGGACACATGATCTCTAGCTAGTGCAAGAGCTTTGATTGTTGTCTTGCTGATAATATCTATCTAACGATGTACTAAAGTAAAAGTTGACAGAAGTTGCATCAACAACACTGATCTGAAAGTCAAAGCAATTTGTTTGTTCGTTTGTCCCACTGTGAACATCTAGAATATTTGAAAAGTTGTGGCAAAAGTGACTGTGTAGAGGCCCATAAAAAATATATTCTGTCAATTTAGAAGATACTTTATCCTTAAATGCAACCAACTAGCCATATTAACATGGTTACTGTTAATGTGCATATTATATATATACTGTATATGAATAGAACTCTATAATATAATATATCATGTTTGATATATCAGGATTTAATGGCACATTTACTATGATATAGAGAATATAAAACTCTATTTGATGCCCAAACTGAGAAAAAGATATGCATATATGTTGCAGTTGCAAGTATTTATGGCCGAAAAGGTAAGAATAATTTCTTATAGTTTGTCACATGTAAATAAATTAGATTTTATTGCATTTATAGCACACTACTTTACTTTAAATACATCTTATCACATTGATTTTGATATATATACACTTTGTTTTATGATCTAAGCTCTGTAGTTTTCATTGTGGTTTGCAACAAAACAAATAATGCAATGCAATACAATCATGATTGAAAAGATGTGCAAATAATTGTTACTGTAAGGCATTATGTATAATTTTTTGGATACATGTTTTTCCAAAAATAAAGTATGGATAACATACATTGCTTCAGTCCGGTAAGTGTTGAAATATTACTACAAAAATAAAATTTATTCTTACATTTACTTTAAAAAAAAAATAATAATAATTAAATAAATATAGCAAAAAACATTTTATTTGTGCATCAAAAATGATAGCCACAGGGTTAGTTATTCATTTACAACGACATAAATTGACCAGAAAAAATAAATAAAAAAAAGCTATATATTTAGGCTAAGGAATAATAGTAATGAAACTCTTGATACCCAAACAATCATGGTGCTACCTGGAATGATGGGAAGGTAATTGAAGTAACACACCGAGATTGCACTTGACCGCGTAATGCTTCATTTATGTGAAGAGAGATAACTTGGGTAACAGATAGACATGTTAAGGTAAGAAAAACAAAAAAACCTGATCAGCCAGACACATGGAAACATACAGCACACACAAAAGTTTAGATGGACCAACACACAAACACAAGCCAAATGACATGCATGTGGAGGCTATCAAATTTTGATTACCATCGTTGGGAAATTCTCCAGTAAAAAAAAAAAAAATGCACAGCAACTAAATACCTGACCCCTGTCAAGCTTTGTAAAAAGCCTATGTCCTATCCTTTGGCACCGTGCTACTGTCAGTCTTTCTTTCGTGCTATAGCATCAGGCAGCAGGTGGCCAGACACGCAAGACAGGGAGCAAAAGTTCTAGAGGAGGACATTGTGTTGTATTACCTCCTCTGTCTGGTATCAAGTGTCCTCCATCTGATGTTAGGCATGGCCCTCTGATCAAAAGGCCTCCTGAAGCAAAGGATCACTGTCTAAAGAGAGCTGCTACAGGTAAGAGTCCAGACACAAAACATTGCCATGCCTCTTTGCCACTAGTGCTGGTCCAAAATGCAGTTAAGCCCTTGGGAAAATGCTTTTTCAGCACTGTCTTACATGCAATAGATCTTGTGATAAATTGACTCCAGAGTCAAAACAAAGTGTATTTCAGACACTCAGTTTTAAAGGGACAGTTCACACACACACACACACATATAATATATAGTTTATACATATATGAATATATATATATATATATATATATATATAATATATATACTTATATATTATAAAACAAAGTTTATTATGTTTTTCAAAAAAAACACTATAACAGTAAAAAATAGTAGGAAACATTTTTTAAAAAATATATAGTATTTTTTTTTATAACAATAAAAAATAAATATATGTAAAAGAAATGACAATAGCAAGTATATGTTAAAGAATGATAATAACAAGTAAAATGCATCAGGTAGAAGGAGAAATTTTATATAATGATCTTTATTCAGGCACAGTTACACTGATGGGACTGGAACTTAAAAAAAGAATGCAAAAGTATCATAAAAGTAGTTGAATATTATTAGTTAAGATAAACTCAAAACCCAAATCATAAAAACATTCTGTAACTTGAAATAAAATTAACTTCAAGTGAATACTTTTTTTTTTTTTTTTTTTTGGAGCTAGTTGCCAAAGCAAAATTTTATCATTTTCATTTAGTTTTACTTAATGTACTAAAGTAACTAAATCTGAAATAAACCAAACTCTTTAGATATACTGTATTACAAATATATTAAATAAAACAAAAACTAATAACAAGTAAAAGAAATAATAATTAAAACAAAAATAGAAAAACTAATAGTATCTCAATCCTTATGCACTGTATACTATTCTTTATATTAGTCTTATGGATTCATACAATAGTTTTGTGGGGTGGAGGGCTTAATTATCTTTCGTTATTTATTGATAATCGAGAAATCCAGTGAATTGTTATCATCGGGCCAGATTATTGAGCCATGAGTTGAACTTGAGAACCGGATCAGTTCATCTGGTAAAACGAATCATTCAGTGATTTTGTGAACCAAATTAACTAAATCATGAACTTGGACAGATGTCAAGATTTTCACAGAATAATAACATAAATTCCAGTTCGTTAGTCTATTTAAATCACATGCGCAAGATATACTACTTTTATCTGACTGATGTTTTTGTGACCTCTAGCAAATAGCAGAAGAAAGCAAATCATATTACTTTAAAGTAATGAGTAAATGATGACAGAATTTTCATTTTGGGTGAATTTTCCCTTTAACACTATAAAAACATAAAACAAATATATCCCAAATGCTACAACTAAGTTCTGTCTAGTGTCTGCCTCAATGCCACCAGTGTGCATTTGTCCCCCACATACATTTATCACCCATCTCCAATCATCTGTGGCTCACGGTGGTGCCGTGAACCCAGTATGTAATCGATAGACAGATACACGGTCTTCATATGTTATGGTGTGGGGACAATATCTGTGCACTTCCCGTGCCATTTCACAGTTCAGCCTTCCAATTAACCTGCCCATGTTACCACGCCAATCATGGGGAGGGTGGCTTTATCGACAAACAGCATAGAAAGAATAATGCTGTTAGGATGATGTAGCTCACTGCAGGGGGGCTCCTCTCCAGCTGGCGACAGGGAAGTTTGCTCCAGTCATTTATCAAGTCCTGGCTGGCCACCGAAGGGCTGCCCTGTCCCCTCGGTCCGCTTGCCACTCCTGGGGGAGGGGCAGCACGCAATATGTGCACTTCAGCGGTGAAGAGAAAGTGCTGATATGCCCAGCGCCGCTAAGTTTGATGGATCTGTTGTTGTCATTTGCCCGTGCACCGTCCCCCCCTCCACAAAACAAAAGGAATCATTAACTCTTTTGTGCCGCTCAGGAGTTTTATAGGTTCCAGATAATGCAGAAAGAGATGGGCTACAGATGGGGTCGGCTAAGGGAGGGGGGGCGGGGTCTTGCGTTCACAGGCAGGCCACGCTAAGACTCCGCTCTCAACATGCATGGATGGATCCGCACAGAGAGCTGATTACAGGATGATTTAGTGACTGCTAATATAGGCTCTCTCATCCTCACACACACACATATTTACAAAAACATACTTTTGTAATTCTCTTGAAACTCAAATGATAACTTATGTCTGTTGTACTCTTAAAGAAGTAAATTCTATCATCATTTATTCATCGTGTCATTCCAAACTCATATTTATTTCCTTCTTTTTGTGGAACACAAAAGAAGATATTTAGAAAAATGTTTTAGCTGCTTTTGTCCATACAATGAGTCAACCATGAGAAAGTGAGTAAATTCTCGAATTAAAAGGAAATATATATGAAATAAAATAATAAATATGTAATGAAAAACTTGAGAAGCTAAGATTAAAATATATTAAAATTTTGGGCCTTGGCAACTACCTGAAAGAAGTTTAAGTTTAAATTCTAAATTAACTAAAATACACACACACACACACACACACACATAAATAAATAATCACATAAACAAAAGCACATAAAATCACTAAAACTTAAAATGAAAATGTAAAAATATATAATTCAAAATATGAATATAAATAAAATTCTAAAAATGTTAAATAATTCTAAATTTTAAATAATTTAAATAATTCTAAAATAACACTGCAATGGAGTCTAACATTTTCAAGCTCTCAAAAAGGACATGAATGTAGTGTGAAATTAATTGGCATTCAGTCTTCTAAAGTGACATCACTGACATATTCACTTTGTTTTTAATATAAGCCATAAATCACCTTCAAATCATACCAAAACCAATTATCCACTCATTCACAGATTACATCAAATATGGCAACAAGAACTGTCAATCAACGTAAAACACCACTTGTTTTTGTGCATCATGTGACCCATCATGATGAGCATTTTTATCCTTCAA